>NW_011495047.1:10018785-10036455 GCF_000754665.1 Bison bison bison | reverse complement strand
ATGTGCCCAGGATTTTTCTCGACACTGAGGACACAATGGTGACAGGTCTGATCCTCAGTGGAGCGCTCAGAGAAAGTCTGAGGTGGTGACACATGAGCAGGAGCCTGAACGAAGTGGAGCAGAACTCAAGGGGCCAAGGGCCTGGGGCAGGGCTGCGACGGGCCCGATGGGTGGAGCAGAAGGGAGGTGGGGCAGAAAGGCGAAGGGGAGGATGCCAGGGACTGAGGTCAGTTACACAAGTTGTGAGGCGCAAGGGTGGGATCGGGGAGATGGGCCTGGGGGCTGGTTCAGTGATCCGTGTGTGAGGGTGGTTGCTGAGGTTAGAGCAGTACAGCAGGGTGCCGAGGAGTGTTCAGAGTCTTTGACTGAAAGAGCTTATATTTTATACATTCTTTTTAAATTTTTATATTTATTTATTTGGCGGGCTCAGTAGTTGCAGCATATAGGCTTAGTTGCTCTGAGGCATGTGGGATCTTGCTTCCCCAACCAGGGACTGAGCCCACATCCCCTGCATTGGAAGGCAGATTCTTGACCACTGGACCAGGGAAGTCCTTATATTTTGCATATTCTGACTTCAGCTCTCATCATCTCCCTTCGTGATTGCTCCCCATCTAGACTCTGCCTGTCCCAGATCACAGAGTGATGAGAATTTCTTTAATGCCATCTTCACATGAGGTTTCTCACCATCACACAAACTGTTGCTTCTCCCAGGTTTTCACCAGGTAGGTGGGAGGCCCAGCAATCTGACACAGGGGGGTTCCGGGAGCTAGAAGCAGAATGGGTGTGGGCAAAGGAGGGATCAGGTCAAAGTTCACGGCAATGAATGGCGAAGAGTAGTCATATAGATGAAACAGGACACTCAGCACACAAAGGGACCAGAGCCAGGGCAGCAAGAGGTGGGTGTGTGGGTGGGTAGGGGAGGAGAGCAGACCACCCCATACCCTCCTCTCCCACCTCAGTCCCAATCGGCCACTGAAGCTGGCATGGTCCCCTCATGTGGCAAAGGCTTGGAGATTTTATGGAGTCCCCCGTGGGCAGTGCTGGATCGACCATGTCACTCTTTCAGGTCAAACACTGCAGAACATCCTCCAGACAAGAGTGAGCGAGGCTGTCCGTGTGCTCCTCTCCTCCCTGTCTTTGCATATTTAGCCAACATGACACTTCTAGGGAGTAACCAGAGGCCTTGTCAACATATGGGCTGCCATTATGGAAGAAAGACAATATACCCTTGACAGTGATAAGCGGAAGATAATTACATGGCATTGAACTAGATAGCTGTATTAGACAGATCACGTTAGTTTTTTTTTACAAGTATGTGTTGTCTTAAAGGCGTGAGCAGCATATGGATCATGGCAAGGTTGCTGAAATGCCAGACAGCAGTGCTCATGGGTGAGGAGGAGCTTCTAAGCTTGACTTGGGGGTTCCGATGCTTCGTGTGTGTGTGTCCCCTCAACCGGACATAAAGCTCCTAAGCGCCCACCATGTCACCATTTCCCTGTGCACACTTCTGGCATAGCTGATGCTATTTCTGTGCCTGCTAAATGGTCAGAGGGATAAATGAAGAGACGAGAGGATGGCTGCCCTGTCCCTCGCCCAGCGTGGTGCCCGGGTCACAGGAGAACTAACTAAGGATCGTCACAACAACATTGTGTCTATCCTAGGTCCACTCCCACCAAGGGTCTACTCTCTCCTTCCTCAAGTGAGAGCGTACTGGCCAATGGCCAGGAGAAGGAAGCCTGGGTGTTGGGGGCTGTTACCCCTTCAAGGCAACCTACTAACACGCTTCGACAGTTGTCTTCCGGAGATGAGCTTAGTTGCGGAGGTCAGCTGTGGACAGTCTAAGCACTTCTCAAATCCTAGGCTAACAGCTCGCTTGGCTTACTGAGGTCCTGCCCAGCTTTAGCCCTTGGGTGATAAGGGGCCAGTGAGAAGCAGGCAGTGGGCTCCTCTGTCCTGGTAACAGGGCCGTCACCTCCCAGGCCTTCCAGGTCACAAGGCACCGTCCCCCACATCCTCTCTGACCTCACCGCACCCTGGAGAGAGACAATCAGTGAGGATTGCCCCTTCACCCTCAGAGATTCAGAGAGGGCTGACTGACGGGCCCAGCCTCAGTTTTTGCAAGAACTAAGAGCCAAGACTGAATTGAACCCCAACCTTCCAATTCCAAATTCTTGGTCCCCTCTGTAACACCACTGAACTCCCTCTGAGAGTGTGAAGTTCAGAGCAGGAGGCAGCCTGAACACCACTTATTCCGAGCCCATCACTTGACAGCTGGGGCTCAGGAAGGAAGAAATGAATGGGGTCCCCTGCCCCTGAGGCCCAGCCCCACGCATACACCATGCCACCTCGTCCCATTCCCCCCGGGAAGTTCTGTCTTCTTGACATCATGCCCCACCATCACCATTTCACTCCCAAGACTGTATTTCCTCTCTGCCGCCAGACAGCTGTGGCAGTTTACAGCTGTTTACCAGCAGTCAGGTAGAGGACGACCTAAGTGGAATATAAACTATCGAATTAAATTCTCCTCTTCAAATGCCACCCAGACTCGCTCTACCTGAGAATTTCAATCGGTGCTAGTGACTTCTGCCTGCTCTGTAATGGATGCAACAGACACATTCTCGGGCTGCCAATGGAGCTGGGCTGGGGCTGGGGCAGATGCAGTTAGAGGGGAGAAGGCTGTCTGTGTGCAAGGGTACAACAATAAGTCCCCTGAAAGTGCAGCGCCCTTGGGCTCCAGGCAATGCCATTAAATGGGCTGGGAAACAGCTTCATTTCCTGGAGCTTGAGTATCAGACAGAGGCGTGCAGGGGAGTAAGGGGGTGAGCATGGGGTTCGGACCTTCAGACACTTTTGGAGGACTCAAGGAAGCAGTGAATGTGGGGGAGGAAGGATAGGGGAGAAGGGACAGACTCCCCCCACAACGCCAAAACCTGAGTCAGGCTCCTGCGTACGTGCGTGAGCTCAGCCGTGTCCGATTCTTTGTGACCCCATGGACTAGCCCCCTGGCTTCTCTGTCTGTGGGACTTTCCAGGCAAGAATACTGGGAGTGGGTTGCCATTCCCTTCTCCAGGAGATCTCCCTGACTCAGGGATCAAAACTCGTGTCTCCTGCGCTGGCAGGTGGGTTCTTTACCAGCTCAGCCACCGAGGACTATGAGGAAGTTCATATCCACGCGTACTGCCAGCAAACCACCCTGTAACATCAGCCCAGAGGGATGGGACAGGGGCCTTTGTCACTTCAGAGCACAGAATGGCTCTGGACTGGGAGTTCTCAGGTTCTGGTCTTGGTCCCACCACTCGTCAGCCCTGCCCATCTTGCACAGGTCACTTCTCTGTGAGTGCAAGTCCCTCCCCACTGCCTGCATTATGGTAGAGGAAAGTTTTCTGAGAACTGCTGAGTGTGCTACATTGTGAGCTACAGGTATATTTGGAGGGGAGGAGAAGGGAGGAGCCCCCTGAGAGATTTCCCTCCAGACCCCCAGACTCTAGGATTGACCTCAAGTCCAGGGGGAGCGAGAGGGGCCAAGGCCATTTGTGTCTTGGGAGGAGGGCTTGGCCGGGGGGCCATCCTGGAAGCGCCCTCTAGGAGGCAGCCGAGGAGGTGTTATGGAGCCCTGATACCCCAGAGACTCAGGGCTCCTCCCCTCCCCAGCCCCTGGGGTACGCGGCATGGAGGAAGGCTGGGGGCGGAGGCTGAGTTACGACTTTGCTTTAGAAATGGAGAGGTAAGGTGCCAGTTTCACAGGCTCCCTGGGGCCACTAGTCGCCGGTGGTCACCACTACTTTGGGGTGGAGGGTGGCGGCGGGCAGGGGGTGGGGGGTTCCTCATGCCTTTCCCTGCCCCAGAGCCTGGGCCTCCTTCTCCTAGCCCTGGGAGAGAAGACAAGCGCCTTCCACATCCTCCTTTCCTTACAGTGGGCTCCCTTGACTGGTCAAGACACACCTTCAAGCCCCTCTGTGTGTGCATGCTCAAATCATGCCTGACTCTTTGCGACCTGGTGGACTGTAGCCCGCCAGGCTTCTCTATCTATGGGATTCTCTAGGCAAGAATATTGGTGTGGGTTGCCATGCCCTGGATCTCTGAATCTTCCCAACCCAGAGATCAAACCCGTGTCTCCTGCCCTGCAAACAAACTCTTTACCACTGAGCCACCTGGGAAGTTTACGCCCCTTTACTTGAGAGCAGAAGAACCCACCGTACTTAAGATGTAAGGGAAAACAAGTCAAAAATAATAATTGTTCACCTATTAAGTGCTGGGTGTTATGATTGACATACTCTGATCTCAGTTACTCCACAGTCATCAGTTGAAGTGGGTTAGCCTCGCTTTACAGATGAGGAAACTGAGGCCCAGAGATGTTAAGTAACTTTTATAAGATGACGCAGGTGGGAAAGTGATAGAACTGAGACTGAAACCTGAAATTCCCTAACCCCAGTAGCCATGTTCTTTCCACCATGGCAACCATCTAAAGCAGGAGGATGCTCAAGGAAGCAGGCTCCAGAAAAACTGGAAATTGCAAAGATATAGAAGAACCTAGACTTGGAGCATGTTACTGATTTCTGGATCTCTCCATAATAACATGCCTCTTGCAGCCAGCCTGCTGTTTTACTGAAAGTCCATTTGCTGGCTTCTTTCTAAAACTGCTCCCCTGCGGATGTGATCTGTTTATCTTTTATATCCTAGTCCTAACTCACTCCCTTAGTTCTTGGCAACCCTATGCTGCTCTAAGTTTGTTTGCTTTTTTTTCCCCCACCAGCAAAATTATGTCCTCATTTTTATTCAAAACATGACATTTGAGCTCCAGTCGTGTACTGGGTACTGAATGAGAGCCTGGGGGCCCATACTGGGTACCACTTACTGAGCACTTGCTTCCTGTGGGCACAAAGTAAGCCGTTGACCCCACCATACACCCTTGGCTTAGGTATTAAAGCCTCTGTCTCACAGACAAAACAACTGAGGCCCAGAGTCACTGAGTAAGCTGCCCATTGTCACACAGCTAGCCAGACCTCAACCCCAGCTCTGTGGTTACAGACGCTGTGATGTTAACCCCATCTGCAGGGCACGACAGGAAGATAACGTGCTTCCCTATCCTCTCCACTCTGAATGCCTGACCCTTACTTTTAATTTAATGTGGAGAAGTAGGTCTATACCATATACGTGGCAGTGGCACTCTGCTGGGACAGAAGAGAAATATGTAACATGCCTTCAACACAGATTGAGCTCCATGACCTCTCCTGAGTCCTGGGATGTTTTTGCGTGTCCCCTCCTCCCTCTCCCGTGTTCTTTTCAATCACCCCCTCAAGCTTCTCTCTGTCTCCACTGGTCCCTAAATGTTGGGGCTCCACGGGACTCCATCTTCAGCCCGATGGAGCTTGTCACTCTACATCAGGTCTTGCAAATTTGAGTAACCTAGGGGGCATGTAGAAATCCACACATCAGGGTATGTGTTAAACTGTCTCTGCAAGTGTGATCATCAAGGAAAATCCCTGCCTTGTGACAATCCTTGAACCCTCACCCAGCCCAACAAAGCGCCCAAACGAAGCAGCAAAGGGCAGTCCACAGATGCTCAGGGCTGCAGCTCTGTCCCTGGCTCCCATGTCTGTTTTCCTGAGATGATTTTGTCTTCCTCAAGTATTTCTCTGCTTCCTCTGTGTTGATCACTCCTGAATCTGCTATCTTCAGCCCAGGTCTCTTTCCTGAGCTTCAAACTTTGTGCATCTGCTTACAGCTCCCACTGCCCCCAGGCCCAATATGGCCAAAACTGAGAGCACCACCCCTTTTTACTCTGCATCTTCCTATATTCACTGAGTTATATTCTGTTGTCCAAAGGTACCACAGCTTGCTTATCCTTTCATTTACTGAAGATCAATTTTTGCTTCCAAGTTTTTAGCAATTATGAATAAACCTGCTCTTAACATCCAAAAAAGAGAGAGTGAGAAGTGAGAGCCCTTGACCTGCCTTACTTCCGTCTCTGGACATCAGAATGTTGTCAGGGGGCCGGAAGACCGTTGCCATCTGATGGGTGATATCACTGATACATCAGTAGCAGAGCAGGAGGGTGGCAAGAGCCTGGGTCCTCGGTGACACTGCTGTGCTGATAAGCCGGCAGCTTCTGGAGACCCCAGTTTCTGGAGACCCCAGGAGACCCCTGGACTTTTTCTTATTTCATGAGATAATGAATGTCTGTGTAGTTTAAGTCACTATCAAGGGAGCAGAGCCCAACCCATACTCTCTAATGGCCAGAGCACTGCCCATGCCTGATAAGCCCTCCATGAGGGCTGACTAGTCAGTGAAATGCACACACACACAAAGAGTGCAAGTTTATGTGGGGAAACAGGTAAACATAAGCTGCTGCACAAATATGGAGAAAGATGACTTTTTCTGAGGCTGCTTTTTCTCTCTGAGGGGTTTGGGCTTAGTGGGTTCAGTTAGGTTGCTACTTACTCTATTTCAAGTACAAGAATAGATGATGGTCTATGGGACTTTCCTGGTGGTCCAGTGGTTAAGACTCTGTGCTCCTAATGCAGGGGGCCTAGGTTCAATCCCTGGTCAGAGCACCAGATCCTGAATGTCGAAACTAAGACTCAGAACAGCCAAATAAACAAACAAATATTTTTTAAAAAAAATAAAAGATGAAGGTCCACATACATGGGATGAACAGTAAACATGGGAGAAAGACCCTAGGAATCTCCCACAACTGTCCCTTGCTTATCCTTGGCAACTTGGCAGAGCCTGTCCAAGTGCAACACATTTGGTGAGAAGTTTCAGAGAAACACATCCAAACAGAAGCGGGATGGCACTGGACTCACCCCAAGTCCAGGCTCCAAAACAGAGAACTGCAAAGATCTCTTTCTTCTTGGCCTTTAATTTAAGTCTGTAAAACTAGGACGCATCGGGGTAACTCTCTTGGTTCACTGTGGAGTCCTGAAGTCCACCCAGGGGACTTCTCATGTATTCACCACCAGCAGCTGGCAAGCCTGGCAAGCTGCAGCCCATGGGGTCACAGAGAGTCAAACACGGAACAACTGAACTAAACTGAGCAGCTGGCAGTAACTCAGCAAACACAGGGTACAGTCCTGGTCTTTCTGTTGGCTCCACCAATCCAATTAGACCAATGGGGATCACTGATCCACCGCCCAGTGTTGCTCATGGGCCGCAAGGGAGTCTGGATGGTATCATCTAATGCACCCCCAATGTAGGAAGCCAGCTCTCAGCCAACTCTCAAGGTAACCTGAGATTGATCTCCGCCTGAGATTTGTGCCTGTGCACCTCCTGCCTTTCCTTGCACCGTCCCTGGCCATCCTCTGTGGAGCCCAATATGAAACTGTACTCTAGTTCAATGTTCACTCTAATGTTCTTCAAAAAGTCTGCACTCAGAGGAAGTCTAGCACCAGTCAGTGACGTGCTAGAGTGAATTAAAGCCTTTCTCAGGGTTACTTGCTAACTAAATCTCCTTGCCCTTAAGGCATCTTTGTTGTATTCATCTTGCAAGCTTTGAGTCATGTCTTAACCACTGTTTTGCCCTATTTCTTAGTATTATTTCATTTCATTGATTAGTTCCCCAACTAGACCATAAGTACCTTGAAAACAAAGCTGATATCTTCTGCCCGTGCGTGCTCAGTCACTTCGGTTGTGTTCGACTCTGCAACCCCATGGGCTGTAACCCTCATTCTCCAGGCAAGAATCCCAGAGTGGGTTGCCATGCCCTCCTCCAGAGGATCTTCCTAACCCAGGGGTCAAACCAGTGTCTCCTGCATTGCGGGCAGATTCTTTAGCCACCGAGCCACCTGGGAAGCCCATACTTAGGATTCGTTTATTTGTTCATTCATTTATTCAAAAACAACTATTGGGGGACTTCCCTGGTGATCTAGTGGCTAAGATTTCACTCTTCCAATACAGGGGCTGTGGGTTCCATCCCTGGTTGGAGAGCTAAGATCCCACATGCCTTGCAGGCGAAAAAAAAAAACATAAAACATATTCAACAAAGATTTAAAAAATGGTCCACATCAAAAAAAAAAAAAGGTACCCTCCCCATCCAAAAAAAAAACTATTGGATACGTCCTAGGTACTGGGCTCCCGGCTAGGTCTGAGGTTTCCAACAAGGATAAAGTATAGTCCCTACACTCAAGCACTTACACCCAGGCTTGTGGAGCAGACGAACTGTAGGAGTTAGGTCTCCTCCTCCTGGAGGTCCAGGAGTCCAATCCTCCTTATCACTTCTGCTTTTATCCTTGCCACACCACCAGCCTGTGTTTGAACAAGTCTGAGTATGCCTGTTGCTTGTCATCTAGAGAAACCAATTACAACATCCCCTAGGGCAAGAAACGTTTGAACTGGCTCTTAAAGGACCAGGGCAAGGGAAATGAGGGCGCGGGAGGATATTCCTGGCAGCGGGAACAGCACGAGCAGGAGCGCGTGGCCAAGAACAGCTTGTTGTGGGCAATGCCAAACACAAGTGCATTCACTTCTATTTCGGGGGCCTTCATTGTGGAATGGAAGGCTTTGTCCACAGGAAAGCAATCCCAGACATCAAAAGCCTGATAGAGGAGGTATTTTGGGACGTGCGTAGGGGAGAAAATCCCTCCCCTGGAGCCTGCAAAGACACACTAGGTAAGCAGCTGTCTCCAAAGACCCGTGCTGAAGGCCAATCCTGCAGATTTTCAGCTGTTCCTTTGATGGCCAAGGATGCCTAGTTACAGGGGGCAACCTATCTGCGGCGGCCAAAGTCCTGGGAGGGAGAAATGTTTTCAAAGGGGCAGTAGCCACACTGAAAAGGACCCTACGAGCTTCTTGCACTCAGCTGATTCCAAGAGCCTCACACTAAGATGGGAGGCATGTAACATGAGAGTCCATCTTTCCATCCCCTGAGAAATACCATTTCCCCAGAAATTTGGTGTTTACACAACAGAGGACTTGAAACTCCCAAAGCTCAGGAGGGTAGGAGTTGGGGAATGTTAATATGATGAGCTACGTTTGATCCCCTCTAGCTTCCCAGAAAAGACTGGCTCCAGCACACAGAGCCAAGTGACACATAGCTCTAAATTAATCCCAAGCATCTACACAAGGCAATGCTATCCTCCTTCCCCTGCCATGGCTCCCTCAGGCTGCCGGCTAGCCCTTCCTCGCCCAAGCCTGGCTTCTGCAAAGCCTACATCTTGGTAAAAAGCTGCTAAGAGTCTACTTAATTCCACAGAAATTAATTGAAGACCTTCCATGTAAAGCCCTGCTATGGGAGAAGTGTGAAGAGCTCAGATCTTCTTACTTGGAATCCATCCCAACCATCCAACACCAGGGGATCAGATGTACTTAACAAGGACACCCCTGCCCTGTAAGGACATTCTCCCCAAGCTCTGGCTTTCCTCCAGCCCCAGGGATTGTCTTTCCATGACCTAAAATGGCATCCTGCTTGCCTTTCATCTATCTGAAGCCATGGACCTCATTAACTTTTTAAAAAGCAGTGTCCATTCGCTTCCCTCCAGGTTTAATGATGGCTTCTTAAGGACAGCACATGTCCGACTCTTTGCAACCCCCTGGACTATACAGTCCAAAGAATTTTCTAGGCCAGAATACTGGAGTTTGTAGCCTTTCCCTTTTTCAGGGGATCTTTCCAACCCAGGGATTGAACCCAGGTCTTCCACATTGCAGGCAGATTCTTTACCAGCTGAGCCACAAGGGAACCTCAAGAATACTGGAGTGGGTAGCCTATCCCTTCTCCAGCAGATCTTTCTGACCCAGGAATCAAACTGGAGTCTCCTGAATTGCAGGCAGATTCTTTTACCAATTGAGCTATCAGGGAAGCCTAAAGAGAGCACATGCCCATTCAAACAGAAGTTCACTGTGGACAGAGACCTGTCTTGTTCATGGCTTAACAGTGCCTAGCATATAGTTGTTCAATCAATGTTTGTTGAATGAGTGAAAGAATTTGTTGACTTCCTTCCCCTCTAGACTGTAGCCTTGTGGTGTCTTGGTTTACGGCAGTACTTGACATATATTAGTCACTCAATAAACATTTGTTGAATGAATAAGCATGCAGATTACTGATTTTTTGACAAATAATTTTTCTTACAGTGTCACCAGCATGTAGTCAATGAATAATTGAGCCTTTTCTACATGTCAAACCCTGGGCCAGGCTTGGAAATCCAAAGATACCCAGAACAGGATCCCTGCCTCAAGGTATTCACCATCTAGCATAGGCGATAAATATGTAAACAATTAAAGTAGAAGCCTTCCAATCTGGCAAGACTGGGAGTCATCCTGTGCCAACAAATTGAAAATGTCAAGGGGAGAAATGCGTTTTAAAAAATGATACTATGCTGGATGTCTTCCATTTGACCCTCAATCCACTGTTCTCCATTCTCCATCTGCTGCCCACCCTAGAAGTTTTACCTGCATAAACTATATCACTGGGTTCCTTTGCCTTCTTTCTCTCTACTGGGTTTGGCCAATAGGAGACACTGGCAGGCAATTGGAGGGAGAGAGGTATGAGAAACCAGGTATTATTAACAACAGATTGGCACTTGCCATCTACCTCTACAAGGATTAGATCATGTGCTGCTGTTGTTGTTCAGTCGCTCAGTCGTGTCCGACTTTTTGCGACCCCAAGGACTACCACACACCAGGCTTCCCTGTCCTTCACCAACTCCCAGAGCTTGCTCAAACTCATGTCCATTGAGTCAGTGATGCCATTCAACCATCTCGTCCTCTATCGTCCCCTTCTTCTCCTGCCTTCAATCTTTCCCAGCATCAGGGTCTTTTCTAATGACTCAGTTCTTTGCATCATGTGGCCAAAGTATTGAAGTTTCAGCTTCAGCATCAGTCCTTCCAATGAATATTCAAGACTGATTTCCTTCATAATTGACTGGTTTAATCTCCTTGCAGTCCAAGGGACTCTCAAGAGTCTTCTCCAACACCATAATTCAAAAGCATCAATTCTTCACGCTCAGCTTTCTTTATAGTCCAACTCTCACATCCATACATGACCACTGGAAAAACCAAAGCTTTAACTATATAGACCTTTGTTGGCAAAGTAATGTCTTTGGTTTTTAATATGCTGTCTAGGTTGGTCACAGCTTTTCTGACAAGGAGCAAGTGACTTTTAATTTCATGGCTGCAGTCACCATCTTCAGTAATTTTGGAGCCCAAGAAAATAAGTCTCTCACTCTTTCCCCATCTATTTGCCATGAACTGATGGGACCAGATACCATGATCTTAGTTTTTTGAATGTTGAGTTTTAAGCCAGCTTTTTCACTCTCCTCTTTCACTTTCATCGAGACTCTTTAGTTCCTCTTCACTTTCTGCCATAAGGGTGGTGTCATCTGCATAGCTGAAGTTACTGATATTTCTCCCAGAGATCTTGATTCCAGTTTGTGCTTCATCCAAACCAGCATTTTGCATGATGTACATATAAGTTAAATAAGCAGAGTGATAATATACAGCCTTGACGTACTCCTTTCCCAGTTTGGAACCAGTTTGTTGCTCCGTGTCCAGTTCTAAATGTTGCTTCTTGACCTGCATACAGATTTAGCAGGAGGCAGGTTAGGTGGTCTGGTATTCCCATCTCTTTAGGAATTTTCCAGTTTGTTGTGATCCATACAGTCAAAGGCTTAGGTGTAGTCAATAAAGCAGAAGTAGATGTTTTTCTGGAATTCTCTTGCTTTTTCTATGATGCAGCGGATGTTGGCAGTTTGATCTCTGGTTCCTCTGCCTTTTCTAAATTCAGCTTGAACATCTGGAAGTTCTCAGTTCATGTACTGTTGAAGCCTGGCTTGGAGAATTTTGAGCATTATTTTGCTAGTGTGTAAGATGAGAACATTTGTGTGGTAGTTTGAGCATTCTTTGGCATTGCCCTTCTTTGGGATTGGAATGAAAACTGACCTTTTCCAGTCCTGTGGCCACTGCTGAGTTTTCCAAATTTGCTGGCATATTGAGTGCAGCACTTTAGCAGTAGCAATTTTAGGATTTGAAATATCTCAGCTGGAATTCCATCAACTCCACTAGCTTTATTCATAGTGATGCTTCCTAAGGCCCACTTGACTTTGCGTTCCAGGATGTCTGGCTCTAGGTGAGTGATCACACCATCGTGGTTATCTGGTTCACAAAGATCTTTTTTGTATAGTTCTTCTGTGTATTCTTGCCACCTCTTCTTAATATCTTCTGCTTCTCTTAGGTCCATACCATTTCTGTCCTTTATTGTGCCCATCTTTGCATGAAATATGCCGTTGGTATCTCTAATTTTCTTGAGAAAAGAAAATCTCTAGTCTTTCTAGAGATCTCTAGTCTTTCCCATTCTGTTGTTTTCCTCTATTTCTTTGAACTGATCACTGAGGAAGGCTTTCTTATCTCTCCTTGCTATTCTTTGAAACTCTGCATTCAGATGGGTATAACTTTCCTTTTCTCCTTTGCTTTTTCGTCTTTTCTTTTCTCAACTGTTTGTAAGTCTTCCTCAGACAACCTTTTTGCCTTTTTGCATTTTTTTTTCCTTGGGGATGGTTTTGATCACCGCCTCCTGTGCTATGTTATGATCTTCTGTCCATAGATCTTCAGGCATTCTATCAGATCTAATCCCTTGAATCTGTCACTTCCACTGTGTAATCATAAGGGGTTTGATTTAGGTCACATCTGAATGGCCTAGGGGTTTTCCCTACTTTCTTCAATTTCAGTCTGAATTTTGCATTAAGGAGTTCATGACAACCCCTGAAAGGAGCTCAGAGTAGAGAGCAGAAATGAGGCAGTGTGTTTGGGGTGGTGGGGGAACTGGCAGAACAAGCCTTCAGATTGTTAGATATTAGGAGCTGATTTTATGAGCCCAATTTTTGTATCTCCTCAGATCTAGAAAACACTAAAATCCTTCATGGTGACAACTGCTCCTTATGACTAGCAGAAACTTCCTGCAAAAAATAATGTGGTTAATTGCATGTCCTCCCCCTTCTCCAAAATCACATATACAGCGATCTTCCCCCCGCCTCTCTGGAGCAGCTTCTCAGAGCTATCTGAGGTTCTGCCCTCCAGGCTGCAGTCCTCACTTTGCCCCAAATAAAACTTAACTGGCAACTCACGCTGTGCATTTTTTTCTGTCAACAGTATTATTCCCCAGCTCCCTTTTCTTAACCCCAAAATCAGCTGCTATCCAGAGGAACCCTGGATTCCCCTAACCTCTGGCTCTCTCCTTTGTGGTTTCCCTAATTTCTGCTCACAGTTTTATAAACAGTCCTTTTATTAAACTCTCTTCAAAGCATCTCATTTAAGCATGCCATTTTTTTCCTGCTAAAACCAACCAATACACTTCCTTTTTAATCTTAAAACATATGAATGTACTAACTCTCCTCTTATTCAGTAAGGAAGCCAAGCCCTTTTCTCAGAGTGTGGGACTATTAGCTGAAGTTCCACCTCATCTTTCGTGCATAAACAACATCCATCATGTGGAGACTATGATTTCGCCAGTTTCTTTCTCTTTCAGTTGGAGCAAAAATTTAAGGACCCTTGTTAAAGCAATCCAAGTGCAGAATCCTTCCAGACTTTTATCGGTCTATTTCTAATCTATAGTTGTTTCACCAGCATCTAATTTCCCAGCAGTTTGTTTTCATGACTCACGTGTAAATAGTCTTGTTTTCCCTTTTAAAATTTCAACATTTGTTTCTTCATTTATTTTTTGATCAACCTACATTTATATACTCCTACTCTGTCATGGGCCTTGGGCTGGAACTCAAGGCGGAAAGATGAGTCTCTGCCTTCAAGTTCACTCTTGTGGTGGGGGAACACAGATGTGACTAGATAACAGCATTTCATTAAAGTCAGCTCATTCAAACTCTATGCATCAGCTTCTTGGTATGTCTTTCTGAAGCTTTCAACAAACAGCGCTCCCTCCCCTCACATGTGCATTTTATTGGTTCGTGTCACACTTGATTAATTCCTGTAACTACTTAACAAGTAGAATTAGCCTAAGTGGGCTTGGGAGCAAACACAACCAACTCCTGGTAAGTGTGTAGCTCAGCAGGCAGAACCAGAAGGTAGCCTCCCAGGCAGATGGGCTCAGGCGGTCTCAGGTGCTGATCAGCATGTATCACAGAGGGGAGCAGGGTTTACCGTAGTCTGGCAGAGGTGCTTAAGAGAGGCATCACTATCATTAACGTTCCGAGTGAGAGGTATTTGCAGTAAACCCTAACAAGTTTTTTTTTTCTTTCTTTCTTTTTTTGTAAAGCAGTGCCTGACTCAAGCTTTGATTGTTGAAACATCCTCTTCAAAGAGGCATCCACTTCAAAGATGGTGATCTCAAATAAACAGCCAGCCTCACAACCACATACACAGCCTGGCCTCCTCCCTGCTCTGAGACACGTGTGTTTTTCACATCTCAGTTGATTTTGACCATTTGGGCCACTTGTTTTTCCTCTTCCTGTGCTTTAGATTCCTGCTCTTAAGCTTTAAATTCACCAATAGTGTTCCTGCACAACCCTAGGCCCCCACCCTCAACCCCAAAAGAAGCCAAACCTCAGGCCCCACGTGTGTTCTCCACCCCTGCCCCTCCCATGACCTCACTGTGTGGCCCCAAGTGTGCGATGCAATTTCCAGGTCCTGTAAGTAACAAATCCTTATTTTTTCAAGGCTTCCTGATGGTTATCACTGAAGGGCGTCTTGCAAACATAGTAAGACCCAGAAGGACCCGTCCAACCACAATACTGATTCTTGATGGGCTGAGACCAGCACAGAGCAGTATTTCAGTGGCAGCGCAAAGTTCTAGCGTAGAGACTTGGGGAGGAAGGTTCTCCAAGAAGATGTGGTATGAGCTGGTCTCAAGTTTGGCAGAGAAGAGGACAGTGAAGAAGAGGGTCCAGGCTCATATAGAAAGGCACCAAATGTGAAAAGGCATGTGGTGGATGTGCATGCCTATGACCCTCCTGCAGGTAACATGTGCCCCAGGACACCTGGACAAAATGTTCATGGTGGCCCTGTTTGGACATGAAATAAAAACCCACCAATAAAAGCAACATCAGGAGAATATCTTTAAAAATACATTATAATTATACATTGAAATACAAGAGTGAAAATAAATGAACGAATCTGAGGATTATAAAGCTGATCAAGAGAATAGCAGAAGGATTTGCACAAAATCTTTACTTATAAGATATTCATAAAAGTGTGCAAAACAGAATTCCCTGGCTGCCCAGTGGTTAGGACTCTGTGCTTCCACTGCAGGGGGCCTGGGTTCCATCCCTGCTTGGAGAACTAAGATCCTATAAGCCATGCAGACCAAAGGAAAAAAAAAAAAGCAAAACAGTGTATTTTATTTATTGTTGTGGATGCAAGAAAAATGGTAAATAGTGAGGCCAGTGTGGCTGGAGTAGAGAGAATAACAGTGAGAGAGAAGGAGGTGGCTTCAGGGGCTCATGGGGCAGGTATGACGGGGCCCACAGTCCTCTAAAGACCCCGGGGTTTTCCTCTGAGTGGAGTAGGGAATCATTGCAGGGTTTTGAGCAGAGGCGTGGAAGGTGTAATACGTGCATGAGTTCATTCATTTGTTTATTCAACAAAGATGACCTACCTGCCACTCCACTCCAGTTCTTTGGAAGGGCCATGGTGCCATCCCTGAGGCTGTGGAGTCCCAGAACTGCAGTGTGATGGGCACCAAATGGAGGTGGGCATCCAGTGCCCTGGGGCACAGAGGAGGGGTGACAGTTCTGTCTGAGGGGCCCCAGGAAAGTTTAACTGATCTGAGATTTGAAGGAGGCATAGGACTGTGCTTGATGAACATTTTAGGCAAAGAATACCCTGCACAGTAAGGGACTTGAGAAAAGGCATGGTACACGATACTCTTAGATAATCCAACACAGAACCATCTGATCTGATGCAAGATGAGCAAACAAGACCTGTGTGTGTGTGTGTGTGTGTGTGTGTGTGTGTGTGTGTCTGTGTGTCTGTGAGATCGCCATGAGCCTCTCCACACTCCTGGGCATTAGGATACACAGAGAAAATTTTCATGGACTGGGCCCTGAGGTCTGAGAACATCTGGTCTGAGGTTCCCAACTGCTGGGCAGTTCTATCCTTCTGATCAAATCCAGCTGGAAATGCCAAACAGAACTACTGGGTTCAGAGGTAGACCCAGCTGTGCTTGGTTACTGGTTCACTCCAAAACACCTTGAATTAAGGGAAGAAGAGGACAGACATCCTCTGCTCTTAAAGCACTGTTGTGGTGCTATAGGGCCTGGATCTGAAGAAACAGCTTCCTGCCTTGAAGGAACGATGTGCCCCCGACCCCCTCCCAGGCAGAACTCTGACATCAGAGCAGTCTTTTCCTGCATTCTTTTACCTTCCCCTGCTTGGGATCCCCATCTGCTGTAGGGCTAAATAGAGACTTAGGGGTTATGCCCCAAGCTCTGCCCTTGTCATCACACAGCAAACCTCTCCTATGTCAACCCTACTGTCTTCTTACAAGGACACCAGTCATTGGATTTAGGGCCCAGCCTAATCCAGTATTCAGTTCAGTTCAGTTCAGTCACTCAGCCGTGTCTAACTCTTTGCGACCCCATGAATCGCAGCATGCCAGGCCTCCCTGTCCATCACCAACTCCCAGAGTTCACTCAGACTCACATCCATCGAGTCGGTGATGCCATCCAGCCATCTCATCCTCTGTGGTCCCCTTCTCCTCCTGCCCCCAATTCCTCCCAGCATCAGAGTCTTTTCCAGTGAGTCAACTCTTCACATGAGGTGGCCAAAGTACTGGAGTTTCAGCTTTAGCATCATTCCTTCCAAAGATATCCCACTACTGATCTCCTTTAGAATGGACTGGTTGGATCTCCTTGCAGTCCAAGGAACTCTCAAGAGTCTTCTCCAACACCACAGTTCAAAAGCATCAATTCTTTGGTGCTCAGCTTTCTTCATAGTCCAACTCTCACATCCATACATGATCACTGGAAAAACCATAGCCTTGACTAGACGGACCTTTGTTGGCAAAGTAATGTCTCTGCTTTTGAATATGCTATCTAGGTTGGTCATAACTTTCCTTCCAAGGAGTGAGTGTCTTTTAATTTCATGGCTGCAGTCACCATCTGCAGTGATTTTGGAGCCCCCAAAAATAAAGTCTGACACTGTTTCCCCATCTATATCCCATGAAGTGATGGGACCAGATGCCATGATCTTCGTTTTCTGAATGTTGAGCTTTAAGCCAACTTTTTCACTCTCCACTTTCACTTTCCTCTAGAGGCTTTTTAGTTCCTCTTCACTTTCTGCCGTAAGGGTGGTGTCATCTGCATATCTGAGGTTATTGATACTTCTCCCAGAAATCTTGATTCCAGCTTGTGCTTCTTCCAGCCCGGCGTTTCTCATGATGTATTCTGCATATAAGTTAAATAAGTAGGGTGACAATATACAGCCTTGACGTACTCCTTTTCCTATTTGGAACCAGTCTGTTGTTCCATGTCCAGTTCTAACTGTTGCTTCCTGACCTGCATACAGGTTTCTCAAGAGGCAGGTCAGGTGGTCTGGTATTCCCATCTCTTTCAGAATTTTCCACAGTTTGCTGTGATCCACACAGTCAAAGGCTTTGGCATAGTCAATAAAGCAGAAATAGATGTTTTTCTGGAACTCTCTTGCTTTTTCCATGATCCAGCAGATGTTGGCAATTTGATCTCTGGTTCCTCTGCCTTTTCTAAAACCAGCTTGAACATCTGGAAGTTCACGGTT
>NW_011495047.1:10011195-10018685 GCF_000754665.1 Bison bison bison | reverse complement strand
CTTTTTCCATGATCCAGCAGATGTTGACAATTTGATCTCTGGTTCCTCTGCCTTTTCTAAAACCAGCTTGAACATCTGGAAGTTCATGGTTCACGTATTGCTGAAGCCTGGCTTGGAGAATTTTGAGCATTACTTTACTAGTGTGTGAGATGAATGCAATTGTGTGGTAGTTTGAGCATTCTTTGGCATTGCCTTTCTTTGGGATGGGAATGAAAACTGACCTTTTCCAGTCCTGTGGCCACTGCTGAGTTTTCCATATTTGCTGGCATATTGAGTGCAGCACTTTCACAGCATCATCTTTCAGGATTTGAAACAGCTCAACTGGAATTCCATCACCTCCACTAGCTTTGTTCGTAGTGATGCTTTCTAAGGCCCACTTGACTTCACATTCCAGGATGTCTGGCTCTAGGTGAGTGATCACACCATCGTGATTATCTTGGTCATGAAGATTTTTTTTGGTACAGTTCTTCTGTGTATTCCTGCCACCTCTTCTTAATATCTTCTGCTTCTGTTAGGTCCATACCATTTCTGTCCTTTATCGAGCCCATCTTTGCATGAAATGTTCCCTTGGTATCTCTAATTTTCTTGAAAAGATCTCTAGTCTTTCCCATTCTGTTGTTTTCCTCTATTTATTTGCATTGATCACTGAGGAAGGCTTTCTTATCTCTTCTTGCTATTCTTTGGAACTCTGCATTCAGATGGGTATATCTTTCCTTTTCTCCTTTGCTTTTCGCTTCTCTTCATTTCACATCTATTTGTAAGGCCTCCTCAGGCAGCCATTTTGCTTTTTTGCATTTCTTTTCCAAGGGGATGGTCTTGATCCCTGTCTCCTGTACATCATGAACCTCCGTCCATAGTTCATCAGGCAGTCTATCAGATCTAGTCCCTTAAATCTATTTCTCATTTCCACTGTATAATCATAAGGGATTTGATTTAGGTCATACCTGAATGGTCTAGTCGTTTTCTCTACTTTTTTCAATTTTAAGTCTGAATTTGGCAATAAGGAGTTCATTATCTGAGCCACAATCAGCTCCTAGTCTTGTTTTTGTTGACTGTATAGAGCTTCTCCATCTTTGGCTGCAAAGAATATAATCAATCTGATTTCGGTGTTGACCATCTGGTGATGTCCATGTGTAGAGTCTTCTCTTGTGTTGTTGGAAGAGGGTGTTTGCTATGACCAGTGCATTTTCTTGGCAAAACTCTATTAGTCTTTGCCCTGCTTCATTCCATATTCCAAGACCAAATTTGCCTGTTACTCCAGGTATTTCTTGATTTCCTACTTTTGCATTCCAGTCCCCTATAATGAAAAGGACATCTTTTTTGCATGTTAGTTCTAAAAGGTCTTGTAGGTCTTCATAGAACCATTCAACTTCAGCTTCTTCAGCATTACTGGTTGGGGCATAGACTTGGATTACTGTGATATTGAATGGTTTGCCTTGGAAACGAACAGAGATCATTCTGTCATTTTTGAGATTGCATCCAAGTACTGCATTTCAGACTCTTTTGTTGACCATGATGGCTACTGCATTTCTTCTAAGGGATTCCTGCACGCAGTAGTACCTCATCTTAATTTAATGAATTTTGCAAAGATCCTATCTCCAAATGAAGCCACATTCACAGATACTGGAGGTCAGGACTTCAATATATCTTTTGAGGGGACACAATTCAACTCCCAAGCATTGGTAACTAAAAAAATTTAAAAGATGGAGATTGTAAAGATTTCCTTTCAGAGGAATTCTGGGGCTGTCTCCAAGCTCAGAGGGAGACAAGTATCTACAAGGCCCTCCACTGTCAAGAAAAGGGAGTTATGCTAAGTATCTGCCATGACTGGTTTAATCTTGGGTCACAAGTAACAGGAAGTGATGGGATAAAATGCGAATTTCATCAAAGGGTAAATCCTGTTCCTTTAGGGACTATTCTTCTGCTGTTCCCAGTTCCAAAAAATCTTCATCTACCCTCCAACTCAGCCCGCCTTTCCCAGGGCACCTCACTCTATGCATTTTTCTCTCCTCCTCCCTCAATCACCATCTCTTGTCCCCTGTGATGTCCCTTCAGGCTTAACTCCCTGTCTAATAAACTAATTGTTGCCAATGGTACAACTGGTTTCATGCCTTGCCTCTGATACTGGCAATTTGCCTCTTAATAGATATTTCCTGGAGACATAATTCTTTGACGTAGAGGTGAGGTGAAGCCCCCTGGGACTGTACCATGCTCCTTCCTTCAATCACTGAGCATCTGTGAGTAGTGGGACCTGGTCCTCAGAGGAAGCCAGTCCTTGGGGGATTGGCTTCCAAACTCAGTGTTGACCAGCTGACCTGGAAAAGTTGCATAACCTACTCTTTCTTTTTACATTTTTAAAAATATTTATTTATGTATTTATTTGATTTTGCCAGGTCTTCACTGTGGAACATTGGCTCTTTGCTCTTCACTGAGGCATGTGGGATCTTTAGTTATGGCATGTGAGATCTAGTTCCCTGACCCGGGATCAAACCCAGGGCCCTGTGCTTTGACTATGGACTACTTAGCCACTGGACCACCAGCAAAGTCCCTCATAACCAATCTAGAAAAAGAAAGGAATGAAGTAGATCAGGAATTACCAGGCCTGAGCTCCAGCCCCCAACTCTGCTCAGTTACTTTGGGACCTTGGCTCTCTCATGGGCTCTCATGTCTGAAAAACTCACTATAATAACTATTACATGGCCAATCACAGGCCCCTCCTCTGCTCTGGAACTCAGTCTCTCCCTCCTTTGAATGGGGGAATACAAGGAATATCACAAAGGTCTCTTTTGACTGTGACATTTATTAGTGGTTTTTACAAGTTGGTTTGACTCAAATTATATTTTTCAAAATCTAGTCTGTGCTTGAACACTTGAAATATTTTATTACTAGGTCTACAGTACATAACACAGTAATTGTGTAATTAAGAGATAATGTTGATGCTATGGAACAATGTTGACAAGATAATAGCATTCTGAAACCACATGAATGCCAAAGCAAGGGAACACATTTATAGGTGGAAAAACAGAAAAACAAGTGACAAATGGCCCAAAGACTCTTCGTAGTCCAAGTTGGTTCATTTGCTTCACAGCTCAGTTTCCACCGGGATACTCAAGTGCGGCCCATGTGATGCTCCTGAGTTCCTATTGTGTGACGCCCCGCCCCACCGCCAAGCATATGGGTCAACATTAAAGAAAGCAGGATCATCTACAGAAGCCGGTCCTCCTACTCCACGTACAGACGCTCAGAAACTTAGTCACATGATTGCCAGGCTTGGTGAGACTGGAGATCCTCAGGTTCAAACACTAGGAAGTGCCCACCATTGACAGATGAAGAGGCTGAGATGCCAACTGAGGAAGGATTTTCTCTTGGCAACCTCTGAGCTGGTTCTTGGAAGGAGGATGGAGTCCTGGAGGCTTTTCCCAGTTTGTTGCTTTTCCTTATTCTAACCAGAATGCCTGCCTTAAATCAGGTTTCTCAAGACAGCAGGAAGGAGCAGGGGGTGGAGGAGGGACAGGACACGTGACCTTGAAATCCAGGTCATGGTGGCTTCCAGGAGCAGACAAAGGGTCAGGCATCAGACTGCCTAGAAAGATGAAAGTTGGAAAAGATGGAAGCATGAAGGTCATGAGTGGGGAAGAAGGCTTGTCCTCCACACCTTACAGCCTTGGGAAAGAACTGCATACCCTTGACATTGAGGGGAAAAAAAATGGAGCAACCAGAGAGCTGATGGTCATGGGGGGAAATGGTGAGGCTATTCTCCACAGGAAGAGTGACATGAGTGTAACACAGAGCACTGGCTTTGGAGCCAGAAGAACTGAGTTCAGGCCAGTAATTTGCAAGGTGAATCACCAGTTCCCCTCCCTAGGCTATAATTTCCTTGCTCCTGAAATGCGGCTGATGAACCTGATTGGTAACTCCAAAATACCCGGAACAGAGGCAAACGTCTATTTCCAACTAGCTTTCTGGGTGATGGGGATGACCAGAGGGACTAGGAGCTCCATGTGGCTTCTCCCCACACTCACATCCACAGAGCCTATGAAGCTATCAGGTGGATTCACATGGTTCTGATAAATTTCTGAATGCAGGGGCTATAATGGAATCCTAAATATAGTTATGGGGTTGAGGCACCCCTGACCCATGGGAGTAACGTCAGCGGTACAGTCCCTTCACCTCCCTGTTGGACACAGAACTCAAGGGCAGGTGGACCAGAAGTCCAAAGAGGTGGCGCCCTGTTCTCCCACATCTGTGCCTTTGTACACACTGGTCCCTCCACTTGGAACCCTCTTCCCCTCCAACTGAGCACCTTCCGACTCAACCAGTGGGTTACCAATTAGGGAAGCGTTGTTGATTCCCCTCAGCAGAGTTAATTGCTTTCCTTGTCACATTGAATTATTTAAATTCTGACCTGTCAAGATTATTTGTTTTCAGATTCATCTCTCTGGTTAGACTTCTTGAGGGCAGAAGCTGTCTTTTCACCTTTCTAAATCAGGTAATGAGAGTAGTGTCTACACAGTGCAGGAGCTCAGTAAACTACTGTTGAATGAAAGGAAGGGAAGATTGGAAGTGGCAGGGCGGGAGGGAGGGAAGGAGAGAAAGGGAGAAGAGCAATAAAAGAAGGACAAGAGACGCTACTATTTTCCTGTGTTGGTTCACAGGGATGTGGTTTTGATTAGTTGCAATCACTATGTGATCCAATTTTTTATGCTGTTTTTCCATTTCATATTAATCTGTAAGCATTTTCCATTTTGCTACACAATCCTCATAATTATCCCTTTAATGGCTGCTTAATATCCCATCAGGTTGATGTGCCATAATTTTCTTAACCATGTCCCTCTTTAGAACATAGCCTTTTAAAACATTAAACAGAAAGCCTGACAAGGTTTTAAAATAGATGGGGAAGGTGGTTTCTTGGCAACGTGTGTGGCATTTCTGAGGTGCACGTGCTTAGGGAAGGAGGCAAACTGGCCTGACCAGGGTCTGGAGAAGCAGGGGTGGGTGCTGGGGCCTGGCTCTAGGTGGGTGAGAGCCAGGAAGGAGAAGACGAGGTCGGGGGGAGCAGTCTGCTCCCAGCCCCAACTCTTCCCTCGGCTGCCAGTCTGCGCCTTAGTCACTGATGATGCTTGGGAAATGATAGTAATAATAATAACAATAACAATAATGACTTGCATAGATTGAGCTCTGCAGCAAAAACTATAGTATTTATCTCACTTAAATCTCACAACCAGCCAACAGAGTAAGTCCCATTATTTGATTCTCCATTTTACAGCTAAACACACTGAGACCCAGAGGTCACACAGCCAGTGGGTGGTGGTCCTGACCCCAGGCATTCTGGTTTCAGAGTCTCTCCCAGTCCTATCTTCCTCTCCTTCCCTCACCTGTGGCTTCTGTCACTTAATGATTCCCCAAGCCCTCTCTACACAACCTATTTAGGCCTGTCCTTACCAGTTGGCATCTGGAGCCCTGTGGGACTTCACAACTTTAGGCAACAACCTAAAGGATGTCAGGACAAGGATGAAAGAGATCACTTTGCCCACCAATAGGGAATTGGACTTCCTTGGTGGCTCAGACAGTAAAGTGTCAACCTACAATGCAGGAGACCTGGGTTCAACCTCTGGGTCGGGAAGATCTCCTAGAGAAAGAAATGGCAACCCACTCCAACATTCTTGCCTGGAAAATCCCATGGACGGAGGAGCCTGGTAGGCTACCATCCATGGGGTCACATAGAGTTGGACACGACTGAGCGACTTCACTTTTCACTTTGAGAATATGTGTTGGCGACAGGCACTGACTCTGTCACCCAGCAGATAATAAATACGGCAGAAACATCTAGATCTGGGTTTTCATCCTGGGCTCTGGTATTCACCAGCTCTGTAGCACTGGGCCACTTATATCTCTCAAAGACCCAATTGCCTAGTCTGTACACTGGAGATAATAACATCTACCTCCCAGGGCTGATGTATGGTCACAAGAGGGTGATGAGTGGCACATGTGCAGTCTTCAGTATGGGGTGGCTATTTCTGTTATCTCAACAGACCAGATGGGAGCCAGGGAAGACAAATGCAGACACCAAGGGGAAAGAGAAGAGTATCAGTTTCCATTGGCTCCAAAGGCGTGGCTAGTAGCATGATGGTGGTGATGGTGCTGTTGATAATGACGATGGTGATGATGATAACAATGATGATGGCGTTGATGGAGCTTTTACCGTGTGCCAGGCACTGTGCAATGCACATCACGTGTGTTAACTCATTTCATCTTCAAGCATTTGTATAAGGTAGGAACTGTTATCATCCCCATTTTATAAAGGAGGGAACTTGAGGCACAGCATGGATTTCACGGCTGCCTGTGATGTCCCTACAGTCTTGGCCAGGTGGACACCAGGGGAGCAGCTAGCATGAACCCACTCTGCTGCGTGCTGGGCAGAGGCCCTTGGAGGATCACTTTCGGTCTAGGAGCCCTGAGCATTGAGAGAGCAAGGCGGGGCTTCTGACTGAGCAGGTATAGAAAAGAACCACCATGATGAGTTCCTCTCTGAAGGGACTCCCAACAGTGTCAGTGAAGACTCTGAGAGGCACAGGGTTGTCCCATCAGAGAAGAGGGATTTGGAGAGGGGCTGAATGCCCTCCTCAAGCATCGAGCTTCCATCTTTGCTGCCAGTGCTGTACTTGAGTCTTATGACTCTCTCAAAACCCCTCTCCTTGCCCATCCCAAATCAGGCAATCAGTAAAAGGCTGTTATGTTGAGTGAATGAATGTGAAGGGCAAGGGTTTATGAGGCCCCAAGAGGTAGTGATGTACCAAGTAGAGAAGCTATAGGGAAAGGCCTCAACCAGGAGGATATGTCTATTTGAGTCTCAAAAGATATGTTGCTTTTGCTGATCAGCAGTGAATGTGCTGTCACTGGAATTATTCCAGGAGCGCTTGGAACCATCACCCCACCCAAAGCCTGCCACAAACGGAAGGTTGAACCACATGACATTCAGGCTCCTCCAGTCCTGGGGTTCTGGGCTCATGTCTCCACAATCTCCTCTTAAAACTTTCTTCTTCATTTCCCATTCTGGAGCTGGAAAGAAACTGAGAAGCTGATAAGCTACTTGCTTTGGAGGAGATAATAATAGAAAACTAGCTCCGTGTATTTAATAGTAAACTCTTGAAGATGGATAATGCCTGAGCTTAATGCAGAGTAAAAGTTGCATCATAAAATGCATCATAAGATGCATCATAATGCATCATAAAAGTTGGCGTGATCCCCAGAGTGCACCTCTTGTTGGGGTGGAGATAACGTGGAGCCACAGATGGCCTTGGATATCTTGTTAAGACCTGAAGACTTCCATA
This sequence comes from Bison bison bison, assembly GCF_000754665.1. NCBI lineage: Eukaryota > Metazoa > Chordata > Mammalia > Artiodactyla > Bovidae > Bison > Bison bison. The sequence goes on along the minus strand of NW_011495047.1, from coordinate 10,011,354 downwards.
TAGGGACCACATTTCTTGTGGACATCCAATCACAGTTCAGTTCAGGAGGATAACTGGCCAGGGGGAGATCGCTGACCCCTTACAGACCCACTTGGGGGCCTCAGCTTTCCCTCTGTTTGGAAATTCACAGTCACAAACCACTCTGAAAATAGAACAGTC
>NW_011495047.1:9985539-10011095 GCF_000754665.1 Bison bison bison | reverse complement strand
GTCATGCCCCCATGCCAGCCCCCTGCCCTATGCCGGGGGAGCTCGCAGCCATGATCTCAGCACAGGTGAGGCTGAGTCATTCTGTGTTGGCTTCTGCTTTGGCTGCAGCCTCCGACCTCACCATGAGAGTAAGGGACAAATCCAAGGGGTGTGTCATCCTGTTTTAGAAGTGTGTCCTGCCAGACAGCTGTCCTGCTTCCGTGCTGTTGTGGCCCCCGGGTTCATTTTCTCTGCTTACAACTGACCACAAACATAGAGGCTTAAAACAGTACCCGCTGATTATCTCCCAGTCAGAAGTCTGAGGGCTCAACTTCCCTGGTGGCCCAGTGGTTATGAATCTGCCTGACCAGCAATGGAGGCGTAGACATAGAGAACAGACTTATGGGCATGGACTGGGGAGGAAGGAGAGGGTGAGATGAATGGAGAGAGTGGCATGGAAGTATGTACACTACCATATTAAAATAGATAGCCAATAGGAATTTGCTGTATCACTCAGGGAACCCAAACTGGGGCTCTGTAACAACCGAGAGGGCTGGGAAAGGGTGGGAGGTGGGAGGAAGGTTCAGTGGGAGGGACCGTATGTATACCTAGGGCTCATCCATGCTGATGTATGGCAGAGATCAAACCAGGATTGTCAAGCAATTATTCTTCAATTAAAAATAAATAAATTTTAGAAAGATTACTGCAAATCATTTTTTTTAAAGAATCCACCTGACAATGCAGGGAACACAGGTTCTGTTCCTGGTCTGGGAAGAATCCACATGCCAAGGGGCAGCTAAGCCCACGCACCACAACTACCGAAACCCACATGCCTAAGACCCCGTGTTCTGCAAGAAGAGAAGCCACCGCACTGAGAAGCCTGAGCATCACAAGGAAGAGCAGCGCCCCCACTTGCCACAACTAGAGAAAGCCCATGTGCAGCAGTGAAGACCTAGCACAGCCAAAAATAAATAAGTAAATAATTTTAAATAATTATTTTTAAAGTCTGAGAGCTTGGCGAGGTTCTCTGCTTAGGTCTCACAGAGTCAAAATCAAGGAGCTGGCAAGGCCAGGTTCTGAAACTCAGCAGAAGCTGAGCACCTAGATCACCAGACACAAAGCTTCCACTGGAAGGCGGCCTCCAGAATCCGCCCAGCCTCCTGCAAATCCCTCACCTGGGTCCCCAACACCGTTTCCCAGTGCCCAGGGCCTCCTGCAAATATTTCCATCGCTGACTGGGGGCCTGACCACACAGACCCCGAAGCTGTTTGGCCTGCATCTGGTTATCTCCCGCCCTGGCTGCTTCCGACCCACAGGAGGGTGCCTCTTGGGGCTTGTGCTCACCTAGCCAGAGCATGTGACCAACTCACGCGTCCTCCGTGAGTCCTGCACTCACCCAGTGCTGTGATACACCCTCAGTTTTCACCTGCAACAACTCTGAAAAGCTTCCACTAGAATTTGCTTTGCGGTGAAGGAAGGCCCCCTTGTTCCTCCTTCCCCATCCCAGCCTCCACGCTTCAGCATCCACAGAGAGCCTCCAAAAAACATCCTGTGTAGCCTTTGCTACACTGCAAGCAGCCTGAGGTCAGAGACAGGGCCCTTTTCATCTCTGCATCTTGGGCACTGGGAACAGTGCACAGTGTGGGGCAGGAATTCTGAGACTCTCATCGGGTACGTGAACCATTCACCTGTAGAATACAGGAGGGAATACGGAGGTTCCTAGAAGCTGCCTCTGAACCAGGCTGCCAGAACCTGGAGGACGACTCAGATTTACTGACACACAGGGTCACTCCTTCCATTCCTCCATCTCTACAAAAGAGAAATGGCAGCTGACAAGGATAAGAGCAGTCATCATTTTAATATTTCATGTCCCCGTTCAAAGTGGTAGTGAATCCAGGGCTTGCTCTCCTCTTTCCTATTGAGACTCTATTTGGAGCTCATATCATGGAAACCAATGAGACTTATGGTAGAAGAGTTGGAAAGTATCAAACGTTGAAGTGGCAAGAGTCTAGCTAACCCTGCCCTGGAGTTCTCTTGGATTGGCTCAGAACCTGGGAGGGGAAGGCAGTGATGGAGCCGTGACCTGGGACTCAGATGGGCAAGGAGAGAAATGCCATGCGCTACCTCGTGTATCATCCTTGCAGTACCAGGGGGGAAGAAAATCTTTATCCCTCCCTAATTCATCCAATTATCTGGAAGCTGCCGGCAGACAAGCCCCCCTCCCTTCACTGAGTTCACTGCAGCTGGCGCCCCCCGAGAGAGGTGGCATCAGCTGCTGGTGGGCTCGTTTCAGCCGCTCACAGCTGCTTCAGCAGCAGGGTGAGAAAAAAGAGTTCTCTAGCTTGGTCTCTCTGGGTTCATCACAAAACATCTCTTGAAATGCTCCAGGAATCAGGCTGGAATTTATCATACTTTCGGGGCAAGTAAGTCAACCCAACGAAAAGATTTGCCGCAACCACTGAGCATTATAATCACATTAGAAATGGCCTTTCAGAAACAATGGTATAAAACCTGAAGTTTTATAGAGAAAAAATTTCAGGTTGAACATGTTTACCCAGACCATGCATGCAAGCTGGAAGGTTGGATGCTTTAAACACATCACCTCCTCGTAGGTTTTCTCGAGACTTTTATTTGTTGCCTATGTGATTGTCTACTTCACCCCTCACTCCCCTCTGACTACAAGCTCCATGAGGTCAGGGTGGTTTCTGCCTTTTCAATCGACCCCACCAGAAAGCTTAGTCTCTTACTCAGGAGGCATTTATTAAATAATTGTTGGATAAATAAATAAGTGGATAAAGTTTCTCTTTAAAGCAGAAAGGAAAACCTGAGGACAACTGAGCAGTGATTGATAGTGTTTGGAAAATTACAAATTGCACTTAGATATGTATTGGTATTCTGCTAACTCTCGCTCACAGATGTAGCACACATGTTAGGGAATAGGTACTGTTTTTTAACTGAAGAGTTGATTTCTACAGAAACATGTACTAGCTTACAATTAAGTACTATTAGATCTGAGATGTTGCTAAACCTTCTGGGAACCCTGGTCATTGGACCAGGTGAGCGCGACCCAGTCCCACAGGCACAGCGCCCAAGGAAATCAGCAACAAAATTCAAGCCAGTGCAGTCCAGGCATCCAGGCATGGGAAGACCCTTCAGGCTTTTAGCAACACAGTCTACACTCCAGAAGATGAGCAGGGGGCAACAGAGGATGAGATGGTTAGATAGCATCACCAACTCAATGGACGTGAAATGGAGCTAACTCCTGGAGACAGTGGAGGACAGAGGAGCCTGGCTTACTGCAGTCCATGGGGTCACGAAGAGTTGGACAAAACTTAGCAACTGAAGAACAACTAGCCCATCCAGGTTTTACCAACATGGTCTACCCTCTAGGCACAGGAAGACCCATCCAAGTTTTGAAAGCCCCAGTGGAGCTGGTGTTTGCTGAAACAGGAATACAGTCCTACCAGAGGAGCCTGGCAGTGAGCCTTTTCTTTCCTGACTCATCTGCAAACTGACCTTCAACCTCCTCAGCCTGGCTGGGGAACATTACTTTGCAGCCATAAAAAGGAAGTCTTTTCCATCCAATTCAAAAGACATCAAGGTCATGATCCCCTTTCCTTTCTCTAACTACTCTTCAAAGAGTTTTGAGGGAACCAGATTTTTCAGTGGAAGTGAGTGACAGCAGATGCCCAGCCCCTTAAGAGACTGTAATGATGTATATTCATCTCACTTCCTGACCATCTTGACAGAGCCAACCAAGTTACTTGATATTCTAGTATCCTGAATCCCTTGCTCAGAGAATCTCACTTGTTTATATAAAGGGAAACTGAAGCCATACAGTAGGCTCCATGAGAAATTGCTGCTGCTGCTGCTGCTGCTGCTGCTGCTAAGTCACTTCAGTCGTGTCCGACTCTGTGCGACCCCATAGACAGCAGCCCATCAGGCTCCCCCATCCCTGGGATTTTTCAGGCAAGAACACTGGAGTGGGTTGCCATTTCCTTCTCCAGTGTATGAAAGTGAAAAGTGAAAATGAAGTTGCTCAGTCATATCCAACTCTTAGCAACCCCATGGACTGCAGTCTACCAGGCTCCTCCATCCATGGGATTTTCCAGGCAAGAGTACTGGAGTGGGGTGCCATTGCCTTTGCCGATGAGAAATTGCTAGAGTTCCTCAATTAGATTTGTTGTAGGACACCCACAACAAAGACTCCCTCCTCCAACAAATGAAACACCAACACAGCCCCATGAAAATAAGCTTCCCTGATTCTTCCCACCCAGCACAGAGTGTCAAAAGCATGGCCCTTCACCCTTCCATATTCTTTACCCCATGTCCATGATAAATTAAGTCCTCTCAGCCTAGTTGAAATTTCCCTTTCAGGCATGTCACCCACCCCACAAGAAGATGTTATACTATAAGGACTGAGAGTGTGCCTTCTGGAGTTGGATTGCCAGAAAGAGCTTCTTAACAGCTGATTGACCTGCAGCTAATTATTTAACCTCTCTCAGCCTCAGTCTCCTCATCTGTAAGATGGGAATAAAAAATAGCTGCAATGTCAAAATGTTGCCATGCTGATCAAAATACACAATCCTTAGTGAACCCCTCAGTAATTGTTCACTTCAGTCATTCAGTCATGTCTGACTATTTGCAATCCCATAGACTGCAGCACGCCAGGCTTCCCTGTCCATCACCAACTCCCGGACCTTGCTCAAACTCATGTTCATTGAGTCGGTGATGCCATCCAACCATTTCATCCTCTGTCGTCCCCTTTTCCTCCTGCCTTCAATCTTTCCCAGCATCAGGGTCTTTTCTGCTGAGTCAGTTCTTTGCATTAGGTGGCCAACGTATTGGAGCCTCAACTTCAGCATCAGTCCTTCCAATGAATATTCAGGACTGATTTACTTTAGGATTGACTGGTTTGATCTCCTTGCAGTCCAAGGGACTCTCAAGAGTCTTCTCCAACACCACAGCTCAAAAGCATCACTTCTTCAGCACTCAGCTTTCTTTATGGTCCAACTCTCACATCCATACATGACCACTGGAAAAATGATACCTTTGACTAGACAGACCTTTGTTGGCAAAGTAAGGTCTCTGCTTTTTAATATGCTGTCTAGGTTTGTCATAGCTTTTCTTCCAAGGAGCAAGCGTCTTTTAATTTCATGGCTGCAGTCACCATCTGCAGTAATTTTGGAGCCCAAGAAAATAAAGTCTCTCACTGTTTCCATTACTTCCCCATCTGTTTGCCATAAAGTGATGGGACAAGATGACACGAATGTTGAGTTTTAAGCCAGCTTTTTCACTCTCCTCTTTCACTTTCATCAAGAGGCTCTTTAATTACTCTTTGCTTTCTGCCATAAAGGTGGTGTCATCTGCATATCTGAGGTTATTGATATTTCTCCCAGCAATCTTGATTTCAGCTGTGCTTCATCCAGCCCAGCATTTCCCATGATGTACCCTGCATATAAGTTAAATAAGCAAAGTGACAATATACAGCCTTGATGTACTCCTTTCCCAATTTGGAGCCAGTCCATTGTTCCATGTCCAGTTCTAAATTTTGCTTCTTGACCTGCATACAGATTTCTCAGGAGGCAGGAAAAGTGGTCTGGTATTACCATCTCTTTCAGAATTTTCCAGTTTGTTGTGATACACACAGTCAAAGGCTTTGATTTAGTCAATAAGGCAAAAGTAGATGTTTTTCTGGAGCTCTCTTGCTTTTTCACTGATCCAATGGATCTTGGCAATTTGATCTGTGGTTCCTCTGCCTTTTCTAAATCTAGCTTGAACATCTGCAAGTTCTTGGTTCACATACAGTTGAAGGCTGGCTTAGAGAATTTTGAGCATTACTTTGGTAGCATGTGAGATGAGTACAATTATGAGGTAGTTTGAATATTCTTTAGCATTGCCTTTCTTTGGGATTGGAATGAAAACTGGCCTTTTCCAGTCCTGTGGCCACTGCTGAGTGGCAAATTTCCTGGCATATTGAGTGCAGCACTTCTACAGCATCATCTTTTAGGATTTGAAATAGCTCAGCTGAAATTCCATCCCCTCCACCTGCTTTATTTGTAGCAGTGCTTCCTAAAGCCCGCTTGACTTCGGACTCCAGGATGTCTGGCTCTAGGTGAGTGATAACACCATCATGGTTATCTGGGTCATGAAGATCTTTTTTGTGTAGTTCTTCTGTGTGTTCTTGCCACCTTTTCTTAATATCTTCTGCTTCTGATAGGTCCATGCCATTTCTCTCCTTTATTGTGCCCATCTTTGCATGAAATATTCCTTTGGTACTTCTAATTTTCTTCAAAATAATCTTCAAGGGCTTCCCTGATAGCTCAGTTGGTAAATAATCTGCCTACAATGTGGGAGACCTGGGTTTGATCCCTGGGTTGGGAATATTCCCTAGAGAAGGGAAAGGCTACCCACTCCAGTATTCTGGCCTGGAGAATTCCATGGACTGTATAGTCCATGGGGTCACAAAGAGTCAAACACAACTGAGCATCTTTCACTTTCATTAATTGTTAATTTTTGTTCATTCCAAATGCCCTGGCCAAAACCTAATTCTTTCTGTTTCCAAATATGCCCATGTTTGCTTGTTTGTTTGTTTGTTCTGCTTCTATACCTCTCTTTCCACCATTTTTCCACTTTCTCTTCTCCTCCCAGCTCCTTCACAGAACAGACTAAATGTTTCCTTTGCCAGGAAACCCAACTTGTTTTCCCCAAATGGAAGTTTGCCTCCCTCCTTGGAACCCCCTCTGTGCTGTGTCTCTTCTTCTCTTGGTGAAGAAGAGCCTGACTCAGGAACCAACCCCCTATCCTTGGACTTCTGGCTCCATCTTTGCTCAGCCTTGGGATGTTGGCAAGTTTCCACATCTGTGTAATGGGTATAACATAAGTAACCATGGGAAGGATTAGATGAGTTACTTATCACAGTGCGTGGTAAGTTAAAAAAAAAAAAAAAAAAGCTCTGTATTGTTCTTCTCACCATGTCATATTTTCCGTCTCATTTACAGGTTTCTCGATGCAGCAGGTAATTTTGTCTGTCCTGCATCAAGTCTTGCAGGTGTCACAAAGGTGACTGTATATCTAGGTTTGCCTGTTATCCCAGCATAGATGTTAATAGTGACTGCTTTCACCCTAAAAATGCCACAGTTTAGCTGTAAAATGATCCACCCCATTACTCGCTTGGTGAATGTGTATTGAGTAACTAAAGGAAGGTAGGAATGAGGCTTATTGATCCAGGTTCCATGACTCAGTTACACCCTTCACTCCAAACTCAAGGCTGAAGACTGCTTCCTCACATTCTTCCCACCAGCAACCTCCAGGCATCCTGATCCTTGGGACCCCTCCACTCTATCAGCGTATTCTGATTAATCAGTCTCTCCCACTTCCTGTCATTTGCACACTTGAAAGCCCACACAAACTCATTCACATTAAGAGAATAATATATGATCATAATTTAATGAGATGGGTGGAAAGAGTCTTTAGTTTAACATGAAACAGTACTTTAACCCCAAAAGATGAAAATTCTGGCATCAGAGATAGGCTATTGTAGGCATGGTCATTTGCCGGGGGAACCACCATAAAACATCCTTTTGATGAATTTGTATTTATTTTCTGGAGTAAGATGTAGATGTCTATCCCTGCTAATCCTGTGATCCTCCTTAGCTCATATGGTGATGGGGCCTTTTAGCCTAACGACATACGACATATGAGCAAGACAGCCTTGCTAGTCGTTGACAAACTCCACTCTGAAGACTGAGATGATGACCAGGGGAAAAGGACTTGCTGGAGAACATTCCAGGAGCAGTAACAAACAAATCCCAAGCCTGGGGGTCAGAGACTGAAGAGGGAACTCTCAGGGGAGTGGGGTTCCCAGGGACCCACCCGGAGATGGAAATGTAACACAGGAGGAGAGTAAAGACCTGTTCCACTATGATCCAGATTCCTGGAGTAATTCTCATCAGCCAGGAGTAAGATGAATTTCCAAACACTGATGGCAGGATTAAATGTATACATCCACTTCTTTAGCAAGCTCCTTTGTTGTTGGTTTTTTTTTTTTTTTTTTTGGCCGTGCCATGTGGCTTGTGGGATCTCAGTTCCCCAACCAGGAATTGTACCCAGGCCACCTGGGTTTTCACTTTTCACACAGCGAAAGTCCGGAATCCTAACCACCAAGCCACCAGGGAATTCCCAGCAAACTCATATTGAGTGCCTATTATGTACAAAGGACTGGGTGAGGCTTTAGGGTGGGAGATGGTGATAGGCATCAGTGTGGCAAAAAAAAAAAAAAGACTATTTCACCAAGATCCTTAAGAATTAGCTGTATAGGTAGAGAAGAAGCAAGTAAAACAAGAGTCTGCTGGTGTTATACAAGAAATGGTATGGAGCTAGCTGGCACCAAGATTTCAAATCACCTGATGAAGAGCTGGAAAGGACTTTTTAGGTACTGTCCTGGGGTTCTCAGTGATGGTAGGAAGTGGGATCCTCCCAGTTTAAGAGGCTAGAGAGCAAGCCCAGCGTATGGGACCCTTCTACATCACTCTAAAATCAGGAATGAGCACAGAGCAGGTCCAGAGTTGACTCTATCTCAACTTTCCTGGGAAAGTAAAAGAGAGTCTATGAAGACTAAATCTACCATCAGTTTTAGAGGAGGCAAGCCTTGTTCCAGAATTAACAGAGCAATTAACCTGAAAAGCTGCAGAAACACACAGAACCTGGAAACTTTCAAAACATGTAATTTATCCAATTAAACATTTTAAGCCACTGCCAGCCACAAAGGGTTAGTATATTAGTAACCAAAAAGGTCTCTAATTCCTTGACTCTTAGGTTATTTCATCTAGCATCCAGGATACATCTGCTTGTATCATCCAAAGCATACTATGAGATATAATTATATGGAATTTTATTTAATTCTGTTTCTATTCTATGGCCCATATAGTCCTCATAGTTTACATAAGGTGTTTGGAGATGGTGTTCCAGCTTTTAATAAAGCCTCTTTCCTTTCTTTCTCACTCTTGTCCATGAAGTTTTCCTTGACCCAACCCCGTCTACAGAGAACCACCCCCCAAAAAAATCCTACCCCTACATCACTCCCCTGACTCTTGCCTCATGTTTGTCTTGCAGCTGCTGCTGCTGCTGCTAAGTCGCTTCAGTCGTGTCGGACTCTGTGCGACCCCATAGATGGCAGCCCACCAGGCTCCCCTGTCCCTGGGATTCTCCAGGTATGAACACTGGAGTGGGTTGCCATTGCCTTCTCCAATGCATGAAAGTGAAAAGTGAAAGTGAAGTCACTCAGTCGTGTCCGACTCTTTGCGACCCCATGGACTGTAGCCTACCAGGCTCCTCTGTCCATGGGATTTCCCAGGCAAGAGTACTGGAGTGGGATGCCATTATAAACTCTTTGAGGGGAAGAATCGAGTCTTCTGTTGATCACTTGTGGCCCCTAGTAGAATGCTTGGCACCTAATGGATCCTAAATCCATAACAGACACTAACCCACTGAAGCCAGCACGGAAACCTGCAGCTTTGCAAGGACACAAGGCCGACAAGTAAACACGCTTTTCAATCAGATCTGCCCACAAAGAATGGTGTTTGAGTCTGTATCACTTAAGAACTTTCAGGTGGCAGAAAACCGAATTCAAATGCCTTAAACAATAGACGGAATTAATTCACTCAGCTCGCCGCAAAACCAGGATAGTCTGGCTTCAGTGATATTCGGATTCAGAACTCAAATTATTTCATGAGAACGAGGTTCTCTATAATCTCAACTGCATCTTCCCACATCCTGACTTTGCTTCTTCTCTCCTCTTGGGGACAAAATGGTTATGGTGACAGCCTCGGACCTAATGATGTCCAAGCCAATGGAAGAGTGTCACCATCTATCCTAAAGTGTCTCATGAGAGCTCATCAGCTCTGATTGTCTCACTTGCAGGTCCCTAGACCCATCACAAGGGCCATGGGAGTGCAGTTTGCTGGGTGGCTTAAGCCTAGATCCTGTGCTCCACTCCTACACCCCAGGAATTTGTGCTTTTGTCAAGCTTTCCAGGCTATTCTAGTTTACATTAAAGTCAGAGAACCACTGGATGTGGCCACAGGAGTAGCCAATCAAGACAGTAAAGGCGGGAAGCACAGACAGTATTGTCTGAGACACATATGGAGTTATGGAGTTGTTTAAGGTGTCAGGACTTGAGTGGGGTGGCAGTCAGTGAAAGACTGTCAGCCAGAGGTCCTGCCTGTCAGAGAGTAACTTTCGTTTAATAAGACTCATAGATGCTTTGAGACTCTGGTCTCTATCTGATTCAAAGTCACGGACTTGGGAAATTTCAGCTTAGAAAAGACCTTAAAGTGAAAGTGAAAGTGTTAGCTGTGTCCAACTCTTAGTGACCGCATGGACTATAGCCTGCCAGGCTCCTCTGCCCATGAAATCCTCCAGGCAAGAATACTGGTGTGAGTAGCTATTCTCTTCTCCAAGGCATCTTCTGGACCCAGGGATAGAGCCTGGGTCTCCTGTATTCCAGGCAGATTTCTTACCATCTGAGCCACACTGGCTCAAGCATAAGAAAAGACCTTAAAGGTCCTTTAATTCAAACCAAATCACCATTTGATCCACAAGCCCCCTGAACATTATGCCTTACCGCCCAGCCATTGCATAAATAATTCTCCCGACAGAGCAGTCCTCACTCCTCAAAGTAGCCAAACCATCTTCTAATCCTCCAGATGCTTAAAATTTCTTACTCTAGCTGGCAGAAATCTTTTTGTAAATTTCTTTCATCAGTCTTGCTTGTATCCGTGCAATGCTATAGGACATTTCTAGTCCCTGTACCAAAAAGCAACCCCCTCGCACATTGTATTTGAAGAGAAGTTAACACTCAGTGTCCTCGAGCCTCCAGGATAAATAGCCCTGGCTCTGTCCATCCTGCCTCAGATGATGTGGGATCTTACCCCTTTACTCCTCTCTCGTGAAAGTATTGTAGATGGTCTGTGTCCACCCCCACCCCCCGCCCTCAAAAGTGTAGTGCTTAGAACACAGGCCCAGCAGTGGTTTGATGAGAGAAGACTAGAACTACTGTCTCCTTCTAGATGCTACATTTTCATTACCCTATCTCAACATTGCTGTAGTTTTCCTAGAACCACCCCTCAGAGTTCACTCATAATGGGCTTCCTCCTAATTTCCCCTATTCTGGCCTCACACTGCTGCTAAGCTTCATCTCTCCCATTCTATACCCTGTGGAGCTTGTTTTGTGAACCTAAGTTTATGACTTTGGGGATAACTGAGTGAATTTCAGGCAGGAAGAATGAACTAAGCAATTCTATTTACTGCTGCCTACTCATGAACAACTGTATTCTCTCAAATAACATCTCAGAATTTAAAAAATAAAACTGAGCCAATATTGAGCTCTTAGCATGTACCAGTATGGAGAACATGAAGATGAATAAGGGGGGATTTGCTTGCTTTTGGTAGGGCTCAGGTTCTGGCTGAGGAAATGGAACTCATCCACAAGCCCCTGGTGCAGGTGGCAGGTACTTTGGTGATGGTACGCAGAAGCTGTCCTCTGTCTCTGCCCAAGGACTTTGGGGTCTTCCCTACATGAGCTGATATCAGAGCTGGATATAAAAGGATGTGATTTCTGCAATAATAAAAGGAGAAACCAGGCATCCAGGCAGCAGGAGTAATATGCAAAGATCCTCAGCAGTGGGAATCTAGGGAGAGTGGGGAGGGAGTGAGGCTGGGAAGTAAGGTTCCAGCTAGATTGTGAGGGCCTGGAAGGCTCTACTGAGTCTGAATTTTATCCTGTGGTCTCTCAAAAGAGGGTTCAGTTCAGTTCAGTTCAGTCGCTCAGTCATGTCCGACAATTTGTGACCCCATGAATCGCAGCATGCCAGGCCTCCCTGTCCATCACCAACTCCAGGAGTTCACTCAAACTCACATCCATCGAGTCGGTGATGCCATCCAGCCATCTCATCCTGTCATCCCCTTTTCCTCCTGCCCCCAATCCCTCCCAGCATCAGGGTCTTTTCCAATGAGTCAAGTCTTTGCATGAGGTGGCCAAAGTACTGGAGTTTCAGCTTCAGCATCATTCCTTCCAAAGAACACCCAGGACTGATCTCCTTTAGAATGGACTGGTTGGATCTCCTTGCAGTCCAAGGGACTCTCAGGAGTCTTCTCCAACACCACAGTTCAAAAGCATCAATTCTTCGGCGCTCAGCCTTCTTCACAGTCCAACTCTCACATCCATACATGACCACAGGAAAAACCATAGCCTTGACTAGATGGACCTTTGTTGGCAAAGTAATGTCTCTGCTTTTGAATATGCTATCTAGGTTGGTCATAACTTTCCTTCCAAGGAGTAAGCGTCTTTTAATTTCATGGCTGCAATCACCATCTGCAGTGATTTTGGAGCCCCAAAAAATTAAGTCTGACACTGTTTCCACTGTTTCCCCATCTATTTCCCATGAAGTGATGGGACCAGATGTCAGATCTTTGTTTTCTGAATGTTGAGCTTTAAGCCAACTTTTTCACTCTCCTCTTTCACTTTCATCAAGAGGCTTTTTAGTTCTCTTCACTTTCTGCCATAAGGGTGGTGTCATCTGCATATCTGAGGTTATTGATATTTCTCCCGGCAATCTTGATTCCAGCTTGTGCTTCTTCCAGCCCAGCGTTTCTCATGATGTACTCTGCATAGAAGTTAAATAAACAGGGTGACAATATACAGCCTTCACGTCCTCCTTTTCCTATTTGGAATCAGTCTGTTGTTCCATGTCCAGTTCTAACTGTTGCTTCCTGACCTGCATACAGGTTTCTCAAGAGGCAGATCAGGTGGTCTGGTATTCCCATCTCTTTCAGAATTTTCCACAGTTTCTTGTGATCCACACAGTCAAAGGCTTTGGCATAGTCAATAAAGCAGAAATAGATGTTTTTCTTGTACTGTTTTTCGATGATCCAGCGGATGTTGGCAATTTGATCTCTGGTTCCTCTGCCTTTCCCAAAACCAGCTTGAACAAAAGAAGGTAAAGATCCTCAAAGAGGAATTGAAAAATGGAGACAGTGGAAGCCAGGAGATCTAATAAGAGATGACTATAGTTAACTGAGGACTGGTATCTAGAATAGGTATCAATTTCCTGCACATCAATAAGGTAAAAGCAGAACAGGAAAATAGGTAAGGATGTGAACAAGCAGTTTGTAGATCAGAAAACATGAGTGGCCTCTAAATGTTTGTAAACCTCACTAGCAATCAAGGAAATTAAAATTAAGACCACAGAGTGCTGTCTTTTCACAATGATCAGATTGCCAAGAGTCTGACGATACCACGCATACATGAAATACTCACACGCTGAGAGTAAGAGGATAAATTATAGGCCAGCTTTGGAAAGCAATTTGTCAACATCTAATAAGCTTTCAGTGTGTACACCTTTGCATCCAGGACTCCACTTTCCAGTATCGGCCCCACAGAAATCCTACCGTAGGTTCACAGAGACATATACGAAGATGCTCATTACAGTGTTGTTTGTAAAAAGAATAATTTTTTGTACTGAAATATGTCCCCCAAGGGACCTATATTGAAGCTTGCATATGTGAACTCCAATGTTCATTTATTGAAGCCTTAACCCTTTGCTACCTCAGAATGTAATTATATTTGGAGATGAGGTCTTTAAAGAGGACTGGAAAGACCTTCTGGAGAAGGAAATGGCAGCCCAATCCAATATTCTTGCCTGGAAAATTCCATGGATGGAAGAGCCTGGCTGGCTACAGTCCACAGGACCGCCAAGATTCAGACACAACTGAGCATGTACGCACACACTCTTTAAAGAGGTAACTAAGTCACAGTGAGGTCAGGACGGTGGATCCTTATCCACTGGACACAGACAGGCACAGAGGGAAGACCACATGTAGACATGGGGAAGTGATGCCAACTTCAAGCCAAGGGGAGAGGCCTCAGAAACACCCAATGCTGCCAATGCCTTGCTCTTAGACTTCTAGCCTCTGGAACTGCCAGGGTACCAATGTCTACTATTTAAGCCATCCAGTCTGTGATACTTTACTATGGCAGCCCTAGAACACTAAAATAATAGACTTTACAATGGGGTCATGAAATTAAAATTAATTCAATGAAAAGAATAAACTAGATCCACATGTATCAACATGGATATAGTTTAATAACATAGTGTTGAATGAAAAAAGTTGCAGAAAGTATATCCAGGATGAGATCAATCATATGACCCAGCCGGGAAGGAGAAATTTCAGGCCAGTAGTAAAGGAAGAGGAGGGAAGGATGGGAATAGGATGACGGGGAGGTAGAAAGGGCTTCATCAGTAAGATTATATACCTAATGTATTAGTATTGGGTTGGCCAAAAAGTTCATTTAGAATTTTCTGTAAGATCTTACAGAATATACATATACTGTAATAATACACATAGAATGTATAAAATATTACTATGTATAGAGCATATGATGTGATTATATATATAATGCATATATTATATGTATATAATGTATACATCTATATGTATCATATACAATGTGCATCGTGCATGCTAAGTTGCTTCAGTCATGTCCGTCTCTGTACGACCCTATGGACTGCAGCCCGCCAGGCTCCCTTGTATATGGGATTCTCTAGGGAAGAAAACTGGAGTGGGTTGCCATGCCCCTCTTCCAAGGGATCGAACCCACATCTCTTACATATACCTGCATTGGCAGATGGGTTCTTTACCAGGAGCACCACCCGGGAAGCCCACCATATACAATATGTATGTATATATGAGAGAATATAAACGTTTGTTCAATTATGGTGGAAAGCATGTTTTGCTTTTCTCTGCATTTTCTTGTAGCTTAAAATATTTTCATCATTGGTAAACATTGTTTGACAAGGCAATTCGGAGAGTCTGGGAGAGAAGTGTTGAAGACCTGAACTCAGACAGCACCTTGGGGAGAAACTCAGCAATCTCACACTTTCAGGGACTGTTTCTTCATCAGCTCTTGTTATACATTCCTTTTCTTCCAGGCGGTAGTGTAGTAGGCTTGTTCCAAATGGCCGAACGAGCAGCTGTCTTCCAGTACAAGTCCCATGAGCTGCAGTGTCCTGAGACTTGATTCATGTTCTCCTTTTAAGTTCTTTCAGCTCAGGAAAATGGAAACCTTTCCTAGGTGTACTTCTAGCGAAAGCCTTTGCCCAGGTGGTCTTGCCTTTAATAATCTCATAGCATGTGTGGATAGTGGACCTGGTGTTGAGTTTCTAGGTACCCAGGCACACACGTGTCCATTTTGCCCCAGAATGCCATGGCATAAGGCCCATGAAACCCGGGGACAGACTTGAAAGGGCCCCCAGGGTGTATTTTTGGTTCGCCTGTGACCTCCAACCAGATCGCTTTCGCTGGCTGAGTTGCCCACCCATGAGCTGTTTCCCATTTAGTGAAGCCAGAGCTTTGGACCAGATCTCGTCCATCCTCTGCTCTGACCATCCGCTGGGTGGTGAGAGCTCAGGTCTCACACAAGCCTGGCAGGCGGGCTCAGCCCTCCCTCCACACAGTTGCCTGTAAAATTGTTCAGTACTTTTTATCTTGTCCTGAAGAGGCAGGTGTGATGCTCACTTTTGAATCTTAGCATATCAATCAACACCTCCAGTGGAGGCATTGTGAGATTTTACAGCCAGGAAATCAACCCAGCCTTTGCTTCTCCAAGCATGTTGTGGCTACAGAGGTTGTACAATTTACTTGCAAAGCAAAGTGTTCGGCTCAATGTGGATCTACATTTGCTTCCAGCTTGAAAATTGTTATCGCTAAAATTCCAAATCCAGAGAGTCCGACACCTTGGGCTCTGTTTCTGAGGCTAAGGTGGGATGTGTCAATTGGAATCAACCAGCCAATCAATCAGTATTTGTTGGCTCCTTGTCCTGTGCTATCAGCTAAATTGTGAACTTGCCTACGGTGCTCCTGCTTTCCCATCCCCGCATCCCTGCACCTTCTGGGCCCCCTGCCTTATTCCAACATCTAGCACCTTCCTTTTCCCTCCTTTGCCTGATCCAAACTGGTCTCAGGAAAGAATCCACCTCAGTCACTGAGCCCTTGAGCTCACCCTGATCAGAGGACAGCTTTGTCTCTTCCTGGGGGACATACGAGCATCAGAGAAAAGCACACAGCAAGTGCAAGTTTTCTCTTCTTTAAAAATTGTATTTATTCATTTATTTTGGCTCTGCTGAGTCTTCATTGCTGAGCGGGCTTTTCTCTAGTTGCAGTAAGCAGGGGCTTCTCACTGCCGGTGCTTCTCTAGATGTGGGGTGCGGGCTGCTCATTGCAGGGGCTTCTCTTGTGTGGAGCACAGGATCTAGGCACTAAGGCTTTGATAGTTGTGGTTCCTGGGCTCTAGAGCAATAGTTACAGTGTGTGGGGCTTAGTTGTTCCATGGCATGTGGAATCTTCCCAGACCAGGGATCAAACTCATGTTTCCTGCGTTGGCAGGCAGATTCTTTACCACTGAGCCACTAGGGAAGCCCAAGTGCAAGTTTTTTAATCTGCCATCTTTCTTCTACTCTTTCAGCCCCACGGCTCTCTATCCATAATGTGGTGAGAATGAATCCTGACACCTTTTCTTACCAGCTTGCAGCAGTGTGCTCAACTCTGAGCCTCAGTATCCCCATCCATAAAATGGGCAAACAGTGCCTACCTTTCCAGGCACTATCCAAGGTTGATGCACTCATGTGCTGTAGGGGCACTTGGAGGATGCCCAGCAGCAACAGCTTTTGTTACAATCGTAGGCTTAGAAGCGGGCAGGAGGCCTCCCCTGGGTCCCCCACTCACATCCCTTAAAGTGCTGGGTTATGCGCTGGGAATTTCAGAGGAAGAAACCCCAGTTCATGCTTCTGAAGGTCTTTGGGGGAGCTAACAGCACAGCAGGAAAAGAGTGACCAAAGTCCAGAGGCACCAAGAGTAAACTAACCCCCAAGGATCACAGAACGAGAGACTGGAATGCCAGGTCTGCGACAATGAGCTGTAAAATTAACTGTGAAATTAACCCCAGCTGAGGTGCTGAGACTGAGAGCTTCCCATCCCCACTCTTCGTCTAACTGCCAGAGAGCCTCTGGGCCTACATCTCCTCAGCCCTAAAACAAGAGATTTGGACCAGATTAATGTCTACGGTCTGCTTCTGGTCTCACACGCTAAACTGTTTTTAATTCTCTCACTTCAAACAACTGCCACCCTTTCCACCTTTCTTCTTTCCGTGTACAGTTTTTAATGCAATAAACAAACTAAAGATTCCTGCTCACACAGAGTACACACTTAAAACAGGGTGGTGAGGGGCGGCAATAAAAAGAAGCATGATGTGCAGGAAGCCAGGTGGATAGAAGGGCTCTAGAGAAACAGCAGGCAGAGGCTAGGGGGTGGGGAGTAAGAGGGGGTGCTATTTTAACCGAGAAATGTCTTCTCCAGAGACAGAAGATGAGTGAAGACCAGAAGGAGGAGAGAGAGAGAAGTGTGGACAGCTGACTGGCCGTAACAGGAAGCCAGATGGAGAGGCAGAGTGCGGATGCAGGTGGCAGGTAGACATGCTAGGAATCCATGAAAGCACCTCTTCCCATGATTTCTCTGTTCACAGTAAAACAAGAAGTGAGGTTATCAGCTGAGTGTAAAGATGAGGATGGAGATGTTAGTGGCTGGGGGGGAGGAGAGAAGCTATGAAGTATTTATATATGAGGGAGAAACAAGTATGGACAAGCGAAACATATAATCCTTTCTGTGCTATGAGAAGCTGGTTCAAATGCCATTGCAGAGGTACAATGGAGCATTTTTTAAATCCATTCATATATTCAATTGGCAAAAGGTGAGTAAGTGCTCTTGGCTAGCAACAGGTTGCTGCTGCTGCATCATTTTAGTTGTGTCCGACTCTGTAGGACCCCATAGACGGCAGCCCACCAGGTCTCCCCTGTCCCTGGGATTCTCAGACAAGAACACTGGAGTGGGTTGCTATTTCCTTCTCCAATGCATGAAAGTGAAAAGTGAAAGTGAAGTTGCTTAGTCATGTCCGACTCTAGCGACCCCACGGACTGCAGCCTACCAGGCTCCTCCATCCATGGGATTTTCTAGGCAAAAGTACTGGAGTGGGATGCCATTGCCTTCTCCAAGCAACAGGTTAGGCAGGGCCAAAACAGGAAGTCTTTAAGAAGGACCACCACACCTTGCTAATGGCCAGGGTTGTCCCTGAGACAAAGACTTGAATGCAAATAGTTTGTTTGGGAGGTGGAGGTAGGAGCATGGGGAAATGACCCAAGAAGGGAAGAAGTCAATCCAGGGTTTATTAAGGAGCAGATTACTTCTGTGGACAATCTCACCAGGGGCCTCTGGGAGACTACGTAAAACAGACTCATCCCAACAGAGGAAGCTGGGTATCCACATGCCATCACTGGCTGTGGGCTGCTCCTGGGTTGTGCACAAACCCTGGCCTTTCCAGCGTGCTCCAGTGAACAAAGACCTCAGGTTAGCAGTCAGAAAATGTGAGCGTGTATAAGAACAGTGGGGCTTCCCAGGGGGCACTAGTGGGAAAGAACCTGCCTGCCAACACAGGAGACATAAGAGATGTGGGTTCCATCCCTGGGTCGGGAAGATCCCCTGGAGGAGGGCATGGCAACTGACTCCAGTATTCTTGCCTGGAGAATCCCATGGACAGAGGAGCCTGGTGGGCTACAGTCCATAGTGTCGCATAGAGTCAAACACAACTGAAGCAACTTAGCACGCACCCACACGTGAGAACTGTGAGTGTCAAGAAAATACGAACAGGCATCAGCAATATCTATGCCACTGTTGGAAGCCTCTGGATTTAGATGAAAGAGTATATGTCTCCTTACGTATAAGACGCAGTCTTCCTTTCAAAGAATTAATTTATTGGAGGAGGCTAAGAATAGGCTCGAGCCTGAAAGAAAGAAAAAAGAAAATAAATCTAAGAGAAGAAACAGGAAGCACAAGCTAAAAAACACCAAGTGAGTCTAGTCTACATGGGGTCAGAGGAGAAAGAGGTCTTCCGGGATGGAATGGAAGGCTTCGCAGAGGAGGGTACCCAACTGGGTGGCAACTGGATGAACAGAAAAAGCAACAGAAGGCTTCGGGCGGGGGGAACCTGCTTTCCTGGGGCAGGCCTATTCTGCCTTTGTGGCCAAAACGGACTCAAAGACAGACGGCGGCTGCTGCTGACTCGGGGGCTCCAAGGTGTGGCAGAGAAAGACTGATGATCATCCAGAGCCACCTCTGGCCACCTGCGCCCTGCAGGTGCGAGACTGCCTTGATTTGCAGCCGAAGCTTCTGTTTGGGAAGCAGTCGTGGTTCAGCAGCTCCGCTTCAGGGAAGCGTAAAACAAAGGAGATTCTCACGGGTTGTTATAAAGCAGTCTCAAAAATATATCTGTGATATCCAACCTTCCTGCACAGGGCAGCTGCAGAAGACACAGCCGTGATTCACCACAACAAATGATCCCGCCGCATCCTCCTTCCTGCAATGCCACCAAAGTTGGAAAAGTTTGGACTGTGTTTTACCCACCCCTGGTCCCCACACTCAGAGGAGGGGGGTGGGCTGAGCATTTGAATAGCGTCTTCTGACGAGGATAAATTAATTAGGACAACACAATCACAGACATCCACGCGGGTTTAGGTGTTCTAATGAGGCTGATGATTGGATGATGCTGAGTAAGGTCAGCATGGCCTGGGGGCCTGATTGCTGTTCTCTCTGCCTGGAGATCTGTGGTGCCCCTGGAGTTAACCCCCTCCATTCCTGAGCATATCTTTCTCCCATCCCCACACTCTGAGCTACAAACTCTTGCCTAGTTTTCACCATCAGTCTCACGTCCTTGCTTCCAAACTCATCCTTTTGGGGCCAGATAGCTGATAAACTAATCATCCTCAAACAGAACTGGGTTCAGTTTGCCCCTGGGGCTCAGGAACATTAATAGCTCCTTGTGACCCAAAGAATAAAATCCACATTTGAACACAGGTCCCCCATCAACCGTCTCTGGCCCCTTGCCTTCCACCATGTCAGCCCCCTACTTCCCATCAAGGCTGTCTGCATTGGCCAAATTCCTCAACGTGTTCTCCCGCTGTGAGTCTTGTTAGTTCTGGTCCAGACTGTCACTTTTCCACTCTCCCCACCTTGAAGAAGACTGTCCTCTCATCAGCAAATCCCTTTCTGTGGCTGAAGCAAAAGAGGTGCCAACTCTGAACCTTCCCAAAGACGAAATAGCACTGGGTGATGAGTGATCAGGTACGTCCGTCAGGTCGAGACCCACACGCTCGATGATTGAATGAGCAAAGGAAGGAGCCCTTCCTGGGCACCCGCCTCTGAGTCTGATAATCCTCCCTGTTATGGTGAAGTTTGGGCAAGAGCAGGTCTACCTTCTGGTTTAATTGGTGGTGATTAGTGACTCTGCGGAGTAGATTTCAGTGTTTTGTCGTGATGCCTGTGTTTTGGAACTGAACGACGTTCCTAGGGAGAGAACCTGGCAGATAATCCAGCACTCAAATTTAAACTCGGCTTTTGTTTCACTCTGCTCATGCACCACACAGGCAGTGGTTGTCAGGAAATGGTGATAAGAAAATGTTATTTCCTACTGGAAATGACCTTTTCTCCCCCCGGGGAACAGTACATTTCAGCGATCGTGCAGATGGCGGTCCACTTGCAGGGCTGTTGGTGTCAGTCTCCCCCGACCTCCCCCGATTTGGCTGTAAGCTCTCTGCCTGCTTGCTTCACTCTCTTCTTCTCAGTCCCTCGCATGTGGCAGGTCCTCAGCACTCAGTGAAATCAGGTACAAAAGCGAGTATTTCAAGTAAGAAATGAAATCGTAACAAATGATAAATTCTAAAAAGCTGGCAGACACTACCAATGTCACATAATCCAGAAAAATACATTCGTCCGCATTAAATAATTTCATTATTATTATTGATTAAAATAATTATTTAATAAAATGATTACTTTTATTAACCAAAGACATCGCCACACCCCTCGAATACTAAACTTTTAAAGACTAATAATCTTATGCATTTGATGCTTGGAAGAATTTCCACAGACTAGTTTCTGGCTTCATGTTTCAAACCTGATTTTTCTCCACTAGCCACACACTTCTGGTGCCGGGTGCCATGGGCTCTCTTCAGATAGTAACCTGACTTTGGCCTACAACCTTTGTGTCCCATTACAAGGTGAATGGACAAAGGCACCAATAGAAGCCTCCGTGGAAGCTGTTCCTCCACTGGGATGACTGTGTGTGTGTGTGTGTGTGTGTATACTCAGTCAACTCTGACTCTTTGTGACCCCGTGAACTGTAGCACACCTGGTTCCTCTGTCCATAGAACTTTCCAGGAAAGAATACTGGAGTGGGTTGTCATTTCCTGCTCCAGGGGATCTTTCCGACCCAGGGATCAGAGTCTCACAAATCTCCTGCATTGGCAGATGGATTCTTTACCACTGAGCCACCTGGGAAGCCCCTTAATTATAGGTAGGAGTGACCAAAAACCATACATGTAACCAGCTAAACTCCAGCTGTCTACATTCTCAACTCAAGCTCTCTTTATCCAGGTCTAAGAAAACCAGAGGGCCACCAGAAGGCCACCAGATGTGATAGAATGTGTGCTGGCAAGAAAGCTGCCCTGAAGAGTCAGCAGTTGTAAGCAACAGCTGTTTAAACATCATTGGCACATTTTATAAAAACATACGACCACGTGAAGACATCACAGGAGGTCCTGCGAGGGCTTCAGAAGGACCGGTATAGTCAAGAACCCTGAACCATAAGCCTCACAACTTCACAGGAAATCTTCACCCTCTTTGCCCTCCCCTACTTCAGGAAGGAGAATGACCAACTGAAATAACAAGAAGAAAACCATTTTGTTTTTCATTTTGTATTTTGAATTGGGGTGCAGCCAATTAACAATGTGATAGTTTCCGGTGAACAGCGAAGGTACTCAGCCATAAATATCCTTGTATCCATTTTCCCCCAAACTCCCCTTCCATCCAGGCTGCCACATAACATTGAGCAGAGTTCCTGTGCTATACAGCAGGACCTTGTTGGTGACCCATTTTAATTATAGCAGTGTGTACATGTCCATCCCAAACTCCCTAACTGTCCCTCCCCATATCCTTCCCCCGACAACCGTAAGTTCACTCTCTAAGTCTGTGAGTCTCTTTCTGAAGAAAACTGTTTTAAATGTGCATGAGTTCATTTGCTGCAGCTGCCTTAACAAAGTACCATAGACCGGGTAACTTAAACAATAGCAGTGTGTTGTCTCATTGTTCTGGAGGCTGGAAGTCTGAGATCAAGGTGTCAGCAGAGTTGGTTCCTTTGGAGGGCTGTGAGGAAGGGATCTGATCCAGGCCCCCCTCCTGGCTTGTAGAATGATGACTTCCCTGTGTCACTTTATATCATCTTCCCCTGATGCATGTTTTTCTCTGTGTCCAAACTGTCCCCTTTTCTTAAAGGCACCAATTACATTGGATTAGCACTCACCCTAATGACCTCATTTTAACTGGATCACCTTTGCAAAGACCCCATCTCTAAACAAGGCCACATTCTGGGTATTAGGACTCCCAACATATTATTTTGAGGGAATACAATTCAACTCACAACAGTGTAAAAATGCAAATTGGTATGTGCATCTCTGCAGAAAATTGAGGGAGAGGGAGAGAAACCCAGAGAGACTGAGAGAGAGAGAGAGAGTGAGGGAGGGAGCTGTTATCTTGTTTACACTTTGCATTTAGAAAAATTACCTCATTAGCTGTCTGTCTACATCCAGGCCCAGCTGCAACCACTAAATCAATCATTTAGGGATCCATTTGCCTTTCTTGGACACTATAAATGGCACATTTTTGAATCTGTTTTGATTTTGGTGGCTGGTCTCAAATGTCAAAAATGATGGAGAGGATAAAGAGGCTGAAATCTGAGGACAGAAAATGGGGCCTTGTCTGGCTGAAGGATGAAACAGAAGAAGGTCAAGGGCCCAGAGAGGATGGGACAGGAAATAAGGACTGGTCTGCAATTCTAAAGTAGCCTGTGATGGCCGCTCACTTTGCATTTGAAAGAAGTAGGTTAGGGATGAGCAAGCCCTATTGACATAGAAGGCAATCTAGGGAACTTCACCCAAGAAGTGACAGAAGATGAAAATATAAATTCAAGAAAAGAGGACTTCCCTAGTGGCCCGGTGTTTAAGAATCCACCTGCCATTGCAGGGGGACATGGATTCAACCCCTGATCCAGGAAGATCCTGTGTGCTGTGGGACAACTCAGCCTGTGTGCCACAACTACTGAGCCCTCGAGCTCTAGAGCCAGTGCTCCACAACAAGAGAAGTGACCACAATGAGAAGCTCACTTGCCCGAACGAGAGAAAGCCCATGAGAAAGCCAGCTTGCAGCAATGAAGACCCAGCACAGCAAGAACTAAATAAATAAACATTTTAAAAAATAAAATAAACTTAAGACAAGGTTGCTTAAATTATTGGCTATCACGGCCTTCTCCAGTTCATTTCTGGGAGTCCCAAGAGGTGCCTTGAAGGTGCTTAGAGCAGCTGGACGTTGGAGAAGCTCTGCCCTTGCAGGAGGCGCACACAGCCCTTCATGGACCCCACTTGTGGACTTGGAACTCTGGCCCCTGCTTCCTGAGGACTTGGGAACAATGACCATGGGGGGAAAGCAGAGGTGAACTGTCACAGCCCTGCAGTGTCCTTTCCTGCCCTATGCCCTTCTTCCAGCAACTGCAAGTTCTTAGAGCTACTGGTTCTTGCAAACTGAGTCCTGGAGGGAGCCCCAGACTCCCAACTCAGCTACAGCCTGAGCTCCAGCCTGACAAAGAGGAAGGAGGTTAAGTGTGTGCTTTGTGAATTTGTCATTGTTTAGTCCCTCAGTCCTCTCCAACTCTTTGTGATCCTATGGACTGTAGCCCACCAGGCTCTTCTGTCCATGGAATTTTCCAGGCAAGTAGTGGGTTGCCATTTCCTTCTCCAGGGGATCTTCTCTACCCAGAGACTGAACCTGTATCTCCTGTACCTTCTGCATTGGCAGGCAGATTCTTTACAACTGAGCACACAACACACATGTGAATATGAGCCCTGTTAGCAGTAGAATCAAAAGGCACATTGGAAAAAGATGGAGAGCAGGCTTGCAATTCCAAACGATCACTATTATAGCAAAACTGGAGAATCTGCCGTGTCTCCTGGCTACATATATAGCCTGGTTTTCCTTAGACCAGGTTTTTACTAACCACACACTGTGACCCACTGGAGAATCATAAAAGCAGTTTAATGAGTTATAATCAGCCTTTGAAAGAAATAAAAAACAGGATAGAAAATTCAAAGTGCAGCATACATCAACAGTAGAGTTTGATGAAATTTCTGTTTCCCTGACAGATATGTACGTGTGTGTAGGAACAGAATGTGAACATATTTCTTCTATGACTTGAGGCAGGAGACACTGAAATGCACTGATCTAGACCAAGGCCCTTAGAATACTTAAACCTATATAACCATGTGCAGGAGAACTGGCTGGGAAGCTCATTAAAATGCAGGTTTTCAGGTACCGCTCTCAAGGAGGGTTTTTTGAACCCTTCATGGGGCCTGTGGATCTGCATTTAACAAGCTCCCCAAGTGGTTCTGACATATTTGTTCTGCAAAATATAATGCTGAACAGGGATTGCTGTATCCAGCAGGGGAGGGGGAAAAAGTGTATTTGACAGGTGCCCAATATGCTACTGGAGATCAGTGGAGAAATAACTCCAGAAAGAATGAAGGGATGGAGCCAAATCAAAAACAATACCCAGCTGTGGATGTGACTGGTGATAGAAGCAAGGGCCGATGCTGTAAAGAGCAATATTGCATAGGAACCTGGAATGTCAGGTCCATGAATCAAGGCAAATTGGAAGTGGTCAAACAAGAGATGGCAAGAGTGAATGTCAACATTGTAGGAATCAGTGAACTAAAATGGACTGGAATGGGTGAATTTAACTCAGATGACCATTATATCTACTACTGTGGGCAGGAATCCCTTGGAAGAAATGGAGTAGCCATCATGGTCAACAAAAGAGTCTGAAATGCAGTACTTGGATGCAATCTCAAAAATGACAGAATGATCTCTGTTCGTTTCCAAGGCAAACCACTCAATATCACAGTAATCCAAGTCTATGCCCCAACCAATATCGCTGAAGAAGCTGAAGTTGAACGGTTCTATGAAGACCTACAAGACCTTTTAGAACTAACACCCAAATAAGATGTCCTTTTCATTATAGGGGACTGGAATGCAAAAGTAGGAAGTCAAGAAACACCTGGAGTAACAGGCAAATTTGGCCTTGGAATATGGAATGAAGCAGGGCAAAGACTAATAGAGTTTTGCCAAGAAAATGCACTGGTCATAGCAAACACCCTCTTCCAACAACACAAGAGAAGACTCTACACATGGACATCACCAGATGGTCAACACCAAAATCAGGCTGATTATATTCTTTGCAGCCAAAGATGGAGAAGTTCTATACAGTCAACAAAAACACGACCAGGAGCCGACTGTGGCTCAGATCATGAACTCCTTATTACCAAATTCAGACTTAAATTGAAGAAAGTAGGGAAAGCCACTAGACCATTCAG
>NW_011495047.1:9985139-9985439 GCF_000754665.1 Bison bison bison | reverse complement strand
CAAAATGGCTGTCTGGGGAGGCCTTACAAATAGCTGTGAAAAGAAGAGAAGTGAAAAGCAAAGGAGAAAAGGAAAGATATAAGCATCTGAATGCAGAGTTCCAAAGAATAGCAAGAAGAGAGAAGAAAGCCTTCCTCAGCAATCAGTGCAAGGAAATAGAGGAAAACAACAGAATGGGAAAGATTAGAGATCTCTTCAAGAAAATTAGAGATACCAAGGGAACATTTCATGCAAAGATGGGCTCGATAAAGGACAGAAATGGTATGGACCTAACAAAAGCAGAAGATATTAAGAAGAGGT
>NW_011495047.1:9983725-9985014 GCF_000754665.1 Bison bison bison | reverse complement strand
GATGCAAAGATGGGCTCGATAAAGGACAGAAATGGTATGGACCTAACAAAAGCAGAAGATATTAAGAAGAGGTGGCAAGAATACACAGAAGAACTGTTCAAAAAAGATCTTCACGACCCAGATAATCACGATGGTGTGATCACTCACCTAGAGCCAGACACCCTGGAATGTGAAGTCACATGGGCCTTAGAAAGCATCACTACAAACAAAGCTAGTGGAGGTGATGGCATTCCAGTTGAGCTATTTCAAATCCTGAAAGATGATGCTATGAAAGTGCTGCACTCAATATGCCAGCAAATATGGAAAACTCAGCAGTGGCCACAGGACTGGAAAAGGTCAGTTCTCATTCCAATCCCAAAGAAAGGCAATATCAAAGAATGCTCAAACTACCACACAATTGCACTCATTTCACATGCTAGTAAAGTCATGCTCAAAATTCTCCAAGCCAGGCTTCAGCAATACATGAACCATGAACTTCCAGATGTTCAAGCTGGTTTTAGAAAAGGCAGAGGAACCAGAGATCAAATTGCCAACATCCACTGGATCATCAAAAAGGCAAAAGAGTACAAGAAAAACATCTATTTCTGCTTTGTTGACTATGCGAAAGCCTTTGACTCTGTGGATCACAATAAACTGTGGAAAATTCTGAAAGAGATGGGAATACCAGACCACCTGACCTGCCTCTTGAGAAACCTGTATGCAGGTCAGGAAGTAACAGTTAGAACTGGACATGGAACAACAGACTGGTTCCAAATAGGAAAAGGAGTACATCAAGGCTGTATATTGTCACCCTGCTTATTTAACTTCTATGCAGAGTACATCATGAGAAATGCTGGGCTGGAAGAAGCACAAGCTGGAATCAAGATTGCCGGGAGAAATATCAATAACCTCAGATAGGCAGACGACACCACCCTTATGGCAGAAAGTGAAGAGGAACTAAAAAGCCTCTTGATGAAAGTGAAAGAGGAGAGTGAAAAAGTTGGCTTAAAGCTCAACATTCAGAAAACGAAGATCATGGCACCCGGTCCCATCACTTCATGGGAAATAGATGGGGAAACAGTGAAAACAGTGTCAGACTTTATTTTTTTGGGCTCCAAAATCACTGCAGATGGTGACTGCAGCCATGAAATTAAAAGACGCTTACTCCTTGGAAGGAAAGTTATGACCAACCTAGATAGCATATTCAAAAGCAGAGACATTACTTTGCCAACAAAGGTCCGTCTAGTCAAGGCTATGGTTTTTCCTGTGGTCATGTATGGATGTGAGAGTTGGACTGTGAAGAAGGCCTG
>NW_011495047.1:9980980-9983625 GCF_000754665.1 Bison bison bison | reverse complement strand
ATGGCATCACCGACTCAATGGACGTGAGTCTGGGTGAACTCTGGGAGTTGGTGATGGACAGGGAGGCCTGGAGTGCTACGATTCATGGGGTCGCAAAGAGTCGGACATGACTGAGCGACTGAAATGACTGAACTGTGCTATAAGAGTCTTTAATGACAGGGAGATGCTTGCTTCATCTTAACCCAGTGTCTTGAGAAACAGAGGGCATAAGATGGGTATATGGGGCATAAAATGGATGGGGGAAGTGATAATCATCCTCTGTTTGGAGGGATAAATTCAGTATCTTGGGTACCAGTAGACCATGCTTGCTCACAAGATTCAGAGCCAGGCATGCAAAAGGGCTAAATAGTTGCCCTGAGTAAAATCATCTACTGAGTAAAATTGTCTACCTGGAGACCCAGATGGCTTTAGAGAAAGCCTAAACAAAAGAGAGAGAAACAGAGAAGAAAGAAAAAAGGAGGAAGGTATTATAAAAATGGACAGATAAAGGCAAAGAGATACAGAGAAATAGAAACCAGTTGGCATAAAGTAAGTCTGGGCTGGGTGCCATCTGGAGATCACCTCGTCTCTTTTGTCACAGATCCTGTGAGCAGTGAGATAGAGAGAGAGGTTACAAGACAGATTCTCTCAAACATATCCATCATTGATTAGGTCAGCACTTTTAAACTGTGGATCAAAACTCATTAGTAGGTCAAGAAATCAATTTAACACCTTGAAAAATAAAATAGAGTTGAATACCATAGAAACTACCATGGTGCCCCGAGTGCAGTTAGAATGGCTGGTTATCTATGGCTGCTGAACAAACCCAACCCAAAACTTGGTGAGCTTGGGGCAATGACATCTATTTTTTTATGATTCTGGAATTTGGGCAGGGCTCAGTGAAGACAGCTCATCTCTGCCCCCATGGGCACCAGTTGGGTGGCTCAGTTGGGACTGGAGAACTCACTTTCAAGATGCCCCATGTGCATGGCTGGCAAGTTAAGGCTGTCCAGGAGCTTAGCTCAGGTGGACAGTCAGGGCCTCGGTGCACCAATGAGTGGCCTCTCCATATGGCTAGTTTGGGCACCCAGGGTATGACTTCTGAATTCCGAGTGGGGGTATCCCAAAAGCAGAATCCCAAGAGTAAAAGCCCTAGTGTATAAGAACTTAGCAAGCCTTCTCTTGCATCATCCTGCTAATGGCTTGCTTGAAGCCAGTTACCTGGTCAACCCCAGGGTCCATGTGGGAGGGAGACTACACAGGACATGAAGAGTGGTAAATGTGGCTCAAGGAAGACCATAAGCATAAGCATTATCCCTGAAAAAAATGTTTTTCCCAGTTATGCATGTGTCTAATTAGTGAGTAGCCATGGAAAATATACTCCTAATAATTAATGACAGTTTGAGAAACACAGTAACAGAGAGCTTGGGAAATGAGTAGAAGACACTTACTTTATGCCAATTGGTTTCTATTTCTCAGTTGTTTCTCTGTATTTCTTTACCCAGGGTTGGTGATGGACAGGGAGGCCTGGCGTGCTGCGATTTATGGGGTCGCAAAGAGTCAGACACAACTGAGTGACTGATCTGATCTGATCCACTTTTCTCATACCTTCCCCACCTTTTCTCTTTCTTTGTTTCTCTCTCTTTTGCTTCTCTTCCTTCCCTTGTCTCTTTCCTTCCCACTCTGCCACTGAATCATTTTTCACACTTTATCTTTCACATTCAAACATCTTCACTTTCAAATACATGCATACATAACCTTAATATAAACTGGGGTCCTATGTGACCTATTTTCTGTACAGTATCACATGTAAATGAGCACAATTCAGTGGCCAAAAGTAATTTTACATTTATGTCAATTTTCCTGAATCTCTTCAAGAATAGTAATCAGATCAGATCAGATCAGTCGCTCAGTCGTGTCCGACTCTTTGCAACCCCATGAATCGCACCACGCCAGGCCTCCCTGTCTATCACCAACTCCCAGAGTTCACCCAGACTCACGTCCATCGAGTCAGTGATGCCATCCAGCCATCTCATCCTCTGTCGTCCCCTTCTCCTCCTGCCCCCAATCCCTCCCAGCATCAGAGTCTTTTCCAATGAGTCAACTCTTCGCATGAGGTGGCCAAAGTACTGGAGTTTCAGCTTTAGCATCATTCCTTCCAAAGAACACCCAGGACTGATCTCCTTTAGAATGGACTGGTTGGATCTCCTTGTAGTCCAAGGGACTCTCAAGAGTCTTCTCCAACACCACAGTTCAAAAGCATCAATTCTTTGGCGCTCAGCCTTCTTCACAGTCCAACTCTCACATCCATACATGACCACAGGAAAAACCATAGCCTTGAATAGTAATAGGGATTGAATTTAAATTCCGGAGACAGACTCTATGAAATCCCTCTCTCTCTCTTCTCCCATTTCCCACCTGGCAGCTGCTCTAGGGTCTCCCAGTTGCTAAACCCACAAAACTTTCAACGCTCTGCCCAGAAGACATTCTCCAACCACCTCCCCTCCACTTACTCCCTCTCCTAATACAACTCAGCTTAGCCTCCGGTTCCAACACTCTCTCCCCAGTATCTTGATTCTGTCACAGAGGATTGAAAATCTAGATTGAAAAAACTGAACACGGAGAGGAGTCAAGAGAGAATCTGGAAAAAAAAAAAAAAAAAAAAA
>NW_011495047.1:9945694-9980880 GCF_000754665.1 Bison bison bison | reverse complement strand
AGGATTGAAAATCTAGATTGAAAAAACTGAACACGGAGAGGAGTCAAGAGAGAATCTGGAAAAAAAAAAAAAAAAGAAAACTCTCTTTAGTTACAACTTCTTGTATAGTTATAAATTTCACCCCAGTTACACACACAAAATACAGTGTCTTAGAAAGAGTCTTCAATGGTGAGTCAGGAGAAATTGATTCTAGTTCTGGTTCTGCTGCTAATGAAATGCACAACCTTTGACAAATCATTCAGCTTCTCAGCCCCAAGCTTCCTGATCTCTGTGGTAAGTAATAATATCTATTTCTGAGGGTCGTTGTGAGGCCTAGATGAGTTTCCTTATGGCATGTGCCTGGAACACAACAGTCAAGCAAAAAGGTTAATTCCCCTAGTGATCCCTCATCTGTAAAATGGGGTAATGATATATGCCTAGCTCACCTCCCATGGTCTCTCTAAGGATCAAATTAGAAAAAGTATGTGCAAGCCCTTTATATACTATGAAGCACTGTGCTAATAATACATGGCATTTTTGGAACTTTATTGAACCTAGCAATCTCATCCCAGTCATATTTGTGTACAATGCCTTGTTCATTACAGGGCTCATAAATAGCTAACATTTTTGTGTGCAGCTATAATCATAAGAAAGTGAGGAAGCTCCCCTTCTCTGTTGCCTCCCTCTCCCCCACCCCACAGTCAAGGGAATCCTGCCTCTAAGATTATGGAAGAGGATTTTGTGACTGAACCCAAGGCGAGGTGAGGGGTTCAGTAGTTCTCAAAATGTGGTGCCTGGACCAGCAGCATCAACATCACCTAGAAAATCAAAGATGCACATGTTAGGCCCCACCTCAGAGCTACTGAGCCAGAAATTCAGAGCCCAGCGACTTATTCTTCAACAAGCCCTCCAGATGATTCTGATGCACATTCAGTTTTAAGCATAATAAAGTCAGAGTAATGGCAGCGGGGGCAATGTGACTCTCCCGTGTAGATCGGATCATGGTTTTTGGCAAAGAAACCAGCCTTTGTGGTGCAAGATGGTCTACCTGTATTCAGACACTTAAAGAAAATTCCAAGTATAGCACAGTGTGAAGGATAGTCAAAAGCGGTTCCTTCATCTCTGCCAAGGGCCATGTGTTTACTTCTCCCCAGAATTCATGTGTTGACATCTTAACCCCTGATGTGATGGTTTTAGGAGGTGGAACCTTAAGTAGAGGCCTGCAGGAGATAAGGGAGACTCTTCTAGGGGCAGAATATTCTAGGCAAAGGAGACCATAATCCAAAAACCCCTAGGAGGGGGGGCAGGTGGGTCTTTGAAGAGAAGCAAGGAGGACAGTCTAGCTGGAATAGGGTTAATCAGTGGATGAACAGGAGCAGTTGAAATCTGAGGTATAGAGAGTTTTGGGGGCAGTTCTGACAGGGCCTGGAGGCCATTGTAAGGACTCGGCCTTTACTCAAGCAGGGATGGGAGCTGCTGGGGGGCTCCGGGCAGGGAAGGACCTGCTCTGACTTGGGTTTTCATTGGCCACTGTGCTGTGAATGGACAGAATGGTAGCCAGGGTGAGACTGGGGAACCAGTGTAAGAGATTTTGCCACTGTGCAAATCTAGGCAAGAAAGAAAGATGGCTCAGACCAGACAGGCAGCAGGGGAGGCCGGAGATATCAGACAGAGATTGGAAGGTTAAAGCAATAGTTTCTACTGAAGGATAGGGTGGGCGTGTGGGAGGAAGAGGGGAATCAAAATGAGTCTAAGGGGTTTTGTCTCAAGCTACTAGAAGAAGCTGCCACTAACCATGATGGAGGAGACTGCGGGAGAGCCAGGCTTCAGCTTGAACATGTTACACGAGGTGCCCTTGGAACCGGGCGATGGTGGACAGAAGGCCGCTGATACAGGAGTCAGTGCAGAGATGAGCTCATGGGACAGAGCCAGGCCTTGGACCCCAGGATTCACAAACTACACTACTCTGAGAGAAGGGCCAGTCCCCCAAGCTCCAAAATGAAAACTCCATCATTTATAAATCATAACTGAACACAGTGTCAAGCTTCCAAATACATTCCAAAAATTCTAATAAGTGCTAGTTTATCTGGCATCTTTCAAGCTAGGAATTCTCTTAGCTAAGATTTTCCAATGTATTCCTTTAAGAATGAATTTTTTTTTTAAGTCCACCACTTGAGAAAGGCTGGGCTGGTGATAAAGAAGCTCCATACAGTCCTTGGGACAAGACTGCACAGAGGGACAGCAGCCACAGAAGAGCTCATGCACTAGAGCACTGACATTCAACTTGAGCCCATGCTGGGTCCAGAAACAAGTGAAGGTAAACTTCTCCCCAAGATGCATCCATCCTTGAAGACCCCCAGGAGCTACAGGAGAGCTTGCATTGCAATGAGCCATATGGGTTTGCTTAAGCTTGCTCAGGTGGTAGAACGAGCACGTTTGACTAATGCTCTCTAAATCCACAAATCCCAAAGACCTGAGCTAGAGGGAAGGCAGACTAGCTAAGGAGGGAAGCTGCCAGCTGGTATTTGCAAAGCATCCCCAATCGATCAGCAGGTACACATAGGCTGGGTTGAAAGGGAAGAATATTTTAAGGGAGGCTCTAGTGGGATTCCCCAGAAGCAGACGCCAAGGCACGGATGTGGCTGGAAGTCATTTGGGGAGAATCGAACTTAAGAAGCAGCAGCAGGAGACTGGGGAAGTGAGATAGGGAATGAGGGTGTTAATGAACTCAGTTCCAGTGGGTACCCTCTGGGACACTGCCTAGAATACGTCATAGGGCTGTCCCACCCAAGAGACAAGGAACTGGGCTATTTATCCTGTAATGCTCTTTTATTATTGGTTGAGGGCTCTTCCTGTTGGCTTTACCTTCCCACCACTTCTGCTCTGTCCCCTACCCAAACGCCCGCTCTCCAGCAGCCAGAGAATTCTCTGGAACACAGAGCAGCAGTGCTTGCAGTAGAAAGTTGTTGGCGTGAGCTGAAACCAAAGCCAGAGTTCCAAGGCAGGGCTTGGGGAGCACCGCAGAGGATTTCGCAGAAGCTGCCGGGGCTCTCGATCCTTAGCTCAGACTCTGAGAACTGTCTTTATCTCAGAAAACAGGACTGAGATGAATGACTCATCTCATTCCTGCAAGGAGAGCTAGACAACAGGGCAGGGCAGAGTCTCCCTGGTCCTGACAGAGGGAAGGCATCCTGGGGGCCTCTCAATTTGGAGACCAGGGCTGTGGTAATGCCCAACCAGAGTCAGAAGTTTGCAGTGTGTTGGAGAGGCAGACTAGAAGAAACAGACTGATCCCAGTTCTTTGGGCTCTTGGAATTTAAGAAAGTGCATAAGCAGTGGCTAAGGCTCATGATGGAGGATTCTGGACCACAGAGCTGCAGGCCAGACCATGGAGTTAGCATTCTAGCCTTCTAGTTAAGGATTTGCCTCGTTGCTTAGTGTAGGGATCTGGATACTGACATCACATCCTCTACACCCTTGTCAGTTTATTATATGCGCCTGTGTTGTATACATCTGGCTGCATCCTCAAGAAAATACAGACATTCACATCAACAAATCATTCTGTCCACTTCATCGAGTCCCGAGTTTAAGGTCCCGCCCTAAATATTGTCATTCACAGGCCTCTGGATGGATAGACCCTACTGACTATTCGAGCCAACTTTCTCATGCCCACACTGGACAAAACTAGTTAAGAAACATCCACCCCTCCCTCCCCAAAATTCAGTCTGAATGAGCAGTCCCCTATGAAACAAGCTCAAACCTGCACAGCTGACCATTTGTCAGGAAACTGTTACTCGTAACTTGTAAGGTGGTTACAAGATAAATGGCAGAGGACCCCTGTTTTTCAAGAGCTTCCGAGTCCTGCAAATAAATACCTGCTTCTTTTGTCAGGTACTTGCTGAAATCGTTCCATAAAAAGAATGTCGGAATGGCCGTGACTCCCCGCACAGGCCAGAGCATTAGGGACTGGGTTTTTAGATCCCAGGAGCTCTCTCCATCAGAGCCCTGCTCCTCCCCTCCTGTGCAGATCAGCCTCCTAGGTACTCATACACTGACCATTTTTCAACCATCGGTATCCACCACCTCCTTCAAGCTGTGTTTGCAGCCTATGTTTGCATGGTTTTGTGAGGCTTGTTTTGTTTTGTTTTGTTGACCATGCTGGTACGTCTACCAGCTGGCTGTGTGACCTTCAGACAGTTGCTTAACTTCTCTGAGTTTGTCATCAGAAAATGGACATAATAACATTAGGATGAA
Organism: Bison bison bison; assembly: GCF_000754665.1. Classification (NCBI taxonomy): domain Eukaryota; kingdom Metazoa; phylum Chordata; class Mammalia; order Artiodactyla; family Bovidae; genus Bison; species Bison bison. The sequence goes on along the minus strand of NW_011495047.1, from coordinate 9,976,647 downwards.
CCTGTGAAAGCATCCTTTTTAGGTTAAAATGATTGAATATTGGCACTTTCATAGGTTCCACCTGATACACACTTTGTGGGGTTATAGCAAAGATATAGTGAGAGAGTATATGTGACACTGCAGAGCCCCCATATCTTACTAGTTTGGGAGTCCCAAGGAAAGTCACATTTCCCTTAGTACAAATCACCCCTGGAGTAGGAAATGACTACCCACACCAGTGCTCTTGTCCGGAATATTCCATGGACAGAGGAGCCTATTGGGCTACAGTCCACGGGGTCACAAAGAGTCAGACACAACTAAAAGACTGAGCGTGTGCACGTGCAGACACACACCCCCCCCCACACACACACACACCCATATTACTACTCCTCTCAAGTATCTGCAGGATGGGGTCCAAAGTCTGTTCTTCCACAGGCCTTCCAGTGATTTCTGGACACTCTCGTGAGCGCTTGTTCCCTCCACCGTGTTCCCTCCATAGTGAAGGCTGATGTCAGTTGCACATTTGCTCTCTCCAGGTGTTGTGCTCAGCACTTTTCACCTATACACCCACTAGTCCTCCTCTCCACCCATGGGAGCCGGGTACTGCTACCGTCATCCCCCTTCCCAGAGAGGGAAACAGAAGTACCAAGAAGCCAAGTGTTTGGCCAAGGTCACACAGCCAGGAAGTGAGAGAGCCAGGACTCAAAACCCAATCTTTAGCGCCAGCTGCTTCCCACACCTGCTGGGGTCCTGTCACCGCCGCCGTCATGAACTGTTCCATGCCAGCCTCCCGCAGGTACCTCTCTCAATGAACCCATAGGTTCCGGGTGTGGGCACTCTATTTCTCCAAGGTGCTGAGATCAAGCAAATTCATCAGAGGACTGATTAAAGGGAAATAAAGAACAAAATCAAGCAGGATTAGGAACGAGAAAGAAGATATAGACCTAGATGCACTAGAGATTGGAAGATTACCAGGCAATTCTACAGCAACTCTGCAGAAACAAGATAGGAAATCCAGAAGTGGATATTTACTTAGAAAAATATAAATTACCTAAATTGACCCAAGGAGAAGTAGAAAATGAGAAGGCCAATTACTGCAGAAGAGACTAGAAAGGTGATTAAAGATCTACCATTATAAAAGGCACCAGGAACAGACGGTTTCACAGCTGAGTTCTGTGTAACCTTTAAAGAACAACTAATTCCAATGTTAATTAAACTCCTCCCGATCATAGAAAAAGACAAAGCACTGCAATTCACTTTATGAAGCCTACATTGCCTTAGTACCAAAACCTAATGCAGAGAGTGCTTAGAAAAAGGAAACTGTAGACTAATTATTCTTCTACATAGAAATGTAAAAATTCAAAATAAAACACGAGTAAATGAAATCTGGCAAAATGTCATTATGATCAAGCGAGATTTCTCCTAGTAACACAGATTTATAACAGGAAATCAATTAACATAATTCATTACACCAACAAATCCAAGGGAAACATATGATCATATCTATAAATGATGAAAGTGTTTGATGAAATATAAACTCTAAGTAAAATCAAAATACAAGAAATTCATTCATTCTTTCAATACGTATGTACTGAATGCTTACTGGGCATATATGCTGCCACCCGAGATTGCTACTCTTGGGCTCACAGGCGCCACCCTCAGGGCTTCTGCCCACCCTTGGCAGGCACCATATGGGTGAGCCAGCTGAGCACCCTTGCATCAGAATTACTGGGTGCCCCCCGACTCCCCTGAGTCCCCAGCAGAACCTGCAGACCTAATGGAGCTGAGACAAAGCTGCGATCGTGTCATTTTTCAACAGAAACCCCACATCTGAACCCACAGGGCTGGGCTGACTCCCAAGGCCAGACAAAGCCATCACATTAGCTGATAGATTCATCTTTCACAGTCCGGATTATTCAGCCTGAAACCACACTATGTTGGGAACACCAAAACACATTTTCTATTTTTCGAATTCCCCAAGGACACGGATTGGTGAAACACACCAAATTTCCATGACTAGACAGAACACACCCTCTGCCAGCTGAAAGAATGGGTGGCCAGATTTGGGTGACATCACCATTTTCTCCAAGAACAATGGCTGGGTGCTTGGTCTACATTTCTCTACCCAGAGCCCCAGTCTGCTGGTTCTCCTAAAACAAGAGAAGCAGGCACCAAAGATAAACTCACCTCTCGTTCCAAATCCTCACACTACCAGCTGCCTCCGAGTGACAGTTCTCCGGCTAAAATAAAACTCAACCCTCATGGACTCCTACACTTAGGAGAAGCACCAAGCACAATATCTGGCATGGAGTGGGCACTTGTCAGGCTCCCCGTCCTCCCCCTCCCTCTGCCTTTTCAGTTTTCCCCTACAGGTGTCCCATATGGGTGTCAGCCCATAGAGCCGAAAGGGAAAGGTGCCTCTTCAAACAGCAGGGCGAGGCGCTTTGTGAAGACAGATCTCCACACTCTGCTGTGGGCATCTTAGGATGAAGTTATATAGTCCCCTTCTGCATATTCTCTCTACAGAAATTACAGCTTAAGAAAGTAAATACAGGGGCTTCCCTGGTGGCTCAGTGGTAAAGAAGCCACCGGTCAGTGCAGGAGACACAGATTTGATACCTGGTCTCAGAGGATCCCACATGCCATGGAATAACTAAGCCCGTGCACCACAACTTTTGAGCCTGTGCTCTAGAGCCCGGGAGCTGCAACTATTGAAGCCTGTGGATGCTAAAACCCATGCTCCATAAGAGAAGCCACTGCAATGAGAAGCCCGCAACAGCAACTAGAGAATAGCCCCTGCTCACTTCAACTAGAGAAAAAGCTCTTGCAGCTATGAAGCCCCAGCAAAACCAAAAATAAATAAAATTATTAAAATAAAAAATTGCATACATATATACACATATATAAAGAAAATAGGGCTTCTCTGGTAGCTCAGCTGGTAAAGAATCCTCTTGCAATGCAGGAGACCCCGGTTCGATTCCTGGGTTGGGAAGATCCTCTGGAGAAGGGAATGGCTACCCATTTCAGTATTCTGGCCTGGAGAATTCCATGGACTGTACAGTCCATGGGGTCACAAAGTGTCAGACATAACTGAGTGACTTTCACTTTCATAAAGGAAATAAATATGGAATGCTAGATACAAACAGTAGACTCAAGGAGAGGGCATCAATGGGATCCCTCCTTGCTCAGCAACTCCCAGTGCAGGGCTTGCAGCAACAATTGCATCCTTCAGACCAGATGGGTTGGAAGCCTGGCTTTGGAAGCTGATGTCTGCTCTGAAGATGGAGAGACCGTGGCCACCAAAACCCCTTCATTGACTCTGACCATGTGGTTGAAGTGGTCTAGAGGAGATCACCCATCTTAAGGTCATTATTCCTGTTGACAGTAAAAACTAAATGATCCATGGGGTCTTCTTGCTTTGTACACTGCACTTCAACCTGGTATCAAATCATCAACACTGGGCTTGATATCAGAGGACTCCTGGCTCCTTGACCCACCACTTACCAGCTAAAGAACTGCAGGCAAGTTCCTAGAGTTTGTTGAGCCTCAGGGGTTTTGCCTATAAATGGAATGTTCATATCCCACCAAGGTTATTAAGAGGAGAAAATTAAGTAGTGCTCACGCCAGGGTCCACCTTAAAGAGCGATGTTGCTCATTTAAAGCATCTGAGGCTCCGTAGGATGTAGGGACTGGCTTTCTCATGCTTCTCCCACTTCACATCTCATGATTTAACACTTCTTTCTCCAATTCGCTCATCTGTGTTTCAATAGCAATAAATATGTTAGTAAAGCCTGATGTCCAGAGATCACCAGGTACACCCACAGAGTCAAACAAAGTTTGATTTATGAAATTGCTATCAAGGAGAGCATGGGCCATGGGCAACCATGGAGCAGCCTCAGTAAGAGGCTGGTGTAGGGTTTGGACTTGTTTTGCATGATTTTGGAGAAGGCTTAGGAACCAAGGGTTGTTCTCAATTGAATGCTATGATGAAGCAGGAGCATTTTGCTGGTTGCGTGTCTTGATCATTTTTATCTAAGAGACAACAAGAATGAAGCAAGGCCAGAGCTGTTTGTGGTAAAGAAAGAAGAGTCACCTCTGTCCACTGAAAGAAAAGGATGTCCATACATCCTTTTTGTAACTGTGCTTGTGTTTATCATTGACACAGAGAGGCCTTGTCTAATGCTGATATTTTGTAAAGTTGTTTATTTCAACAGGAACCACTAGGGCCAAGGAACAAGCTAGTAGTGGCCAGTACTGATGTCTAAACTATTTTTCATTCTCAATATACACAAACATAGGTACTAACCTCTAGAGAACTCAAGTGCTCCCTGCCTCAAGTGTGATGTGTTTATATGTTCTATATTGTGTCTACTCTCAGCTTTCTCCAGGAAATGTTAGCCCTAGTCATTCCCCCAAGGAGGGCTCAACAGACCAGAAGATAGAGCAGCTAGCAAGGAGACAGGGGCCTGGGCTGGGGATGAGCTGGACTCAGGCCCTGGATGGCCAGAAGGGTCTCCAAAATGTGTGCCTGGACAGGAAGAGGCTGGCCTCAGTCTCTGCTCTTCACACCTGTGTTTGCCAGACCCAAGCAATAGAGAGCCATCCCCTCCTGGATAATCTGGCCTGCAGGAAAACGTCTTGCATTTCACCAAGCCAGGAGAACAGGTCTCTATTCTCTGTTCTCTTTCTCTGAGGAGAAAGTTAAAGACTTTGGAAATATGCATTGATGGTAAGATAGGAGAAGGGAATCTAACACCAAGGGCTGTGTGACCTTGAGCAAGTTGCTCCCCCTCTCTGGACCATGGTGTCCTTATAATGGTAAGAAGCAGGCTAGTACCTAAGCTCCTTTTGTCTGGCATCATGGGAGCTGAAAGCTGAAGAAATGAAGAGCAGGCTCTTCTCTCACTGAGGATTTGGGTTGGTGGGGAGAAGAAAGAAGAGAGCTGGAACCAGAACTGAGCCAGGAGCTCTCACACAACTCACTGTGGGAATGGGCCTCAAACTCTCAGACTGTGAGGATGATATTCCCTGGCTTGTGATGATAAGTAATGATTACTCAGTGCTTATGATGTACCCAGTATTTCTCTAAGAGCTCTACATGGTTAATAAGTGAATACTCATAACAACCCTAAGGGGTGGACAATATCATTATTCCCATTTTATAGATGGAGAAACTGAGGCATGGAGCTAGTAAGTCACTCACCCAGGGTCCCACAACCACTGAGTGACTCAGCTGGGGTTGGAACACAGGCTGTCTCGGTCTCAAGTCCATGTTCTCAGCTATATCTGGTACTGCCTCTCTGAAGTAAAAACAGCCCTTCCACGTGAGGTCGGCAAAATGTGGACTTCTGAGCCACCAAAACAAATCCAGCTGACTCACTCCTATCATGAATAAAGTTGTTTTGGCACACAGCCACATCATTTATTTATTGTCTGACTTTCAAACAACAATGGCGGAGATCAGTAAATGCAGTGGCGACACATGGCATGCAAGGCATAAGCTGTTAACTCTGGCCCTTCATGGATCAAGGGGGCCGGCTCCCAGCCTGGAGCTGGCACTGCCACTTCCTATGTGGCCCCAGATTAAGTTGCTTTTCTGAATCTCCCTTTCCTCATCTGTGAAACACGCTTGTTTGGGGAATTTGGTGAGCTGATAATTGTTGTTTAGTTGCTAGGCCGTGTCCAACTCTTTACGACTCTATGGACTGTCGCCCGCCAGGCTCCTCTGTCCATAGGATTGCCCAGGCAAGAATACTGGAATGGGTATTCCCTTCTCCAAGGGATCTTCCCAATCCAGGAATCAAACCCACATCTCCTGTATTTCTGGTGGATTCTTTACCGCTGAGCCATCAGAGAAGCCCGAGCTAGTATATGCATGCACAAACACCAACCCAGAGCAGGCGCTTGATAAGGGTTAGTTGCTATCATCACTAACAGCGTGAAGAAAATTCTGACTGAGTCTTACAACACCACTGAGGGCAGGAAAGGGCCTTTTATCCCCACTCCATGGGAGGGGGATGGAACCCAGGCACAGGGAGAAGTCGTTTGCTCAGAGCTTTGTGAGAGGTGAGGCAGAGCCCGGGCCTCCCAACGGAGACTCCTCTTTCCCCTCCCCTGCAATCCCAGCCCTGGTCCTCATTTGTGTTCTCTGGCGTGTGGAGCTGCCTGTATGTGTTTGTGAGTTTTCAGCATCTGTAAGTACCCACAGCCACTCAGAGCTCGCTGGCACAGACATTTGTCAAAGATGACACGCCAGTGATCCATGCCACCAGAGACAGTGACGGATGTGTTCTCTGGCACCGCCGTGCAGGCGGCGGAGGATGGATGTGGTCCTGGCGTCCGCTCAGCAGGCCTGTGCAGGGAGCCGTGGACCAGGCAAGAGACAAAGTGCAGCCTGGTCAGCGGGCGAGGAGGTTCAGAGACTGCCTCCCCTCCCTCCCTGCTCCCTGCCAGAAACCCTTCCTCTCTCCCTGCTCCTCCCCCTCCAAGCCAGGCCTGCCGAACCCGCTGCACACTTAGCACTTGTGTGAGGTCACAGATAAGGAGATGGATGCTCATGAGATTTGGGTCTTTTTCATTATAATCGTAATAATGGCCAACACTCATGTATGTTGTGTGTATGTGTGTGTGGAAGTCACTCAGTTGTGTCCAACACTTTGTGACCCCACAGACTGTAGCCCACCAGGCTCCTCTGTCCATGGGATTCTCCAGGCAAGAATACTGGAGTGGGTTGCCACTCCCTTCTCCAGGGGATCTTCCCGACCCAGGGATTGAACCTGCATCTCCTGCACTGCAGGCAGATTCTTTCCTGTCTGAGCCATCAGGGAAGCCCCTCATATATATTGCACTGTCCTAAATCTGAGCATTTGTACTTAGCCATCTCAGTGATGGACAGGGAGGCCTAGCCTGCTGCAGAGTAGGACACGACTGAGCGACTGAACTGAACTGAACTGATCTCAGTGCAGGGAAAGGACTCTAGGGTAGGATAGGTTAGGGGACTCCTCTAAGGTCACACAGCAAATGGCAGAGACAGGCAATCCAGACAGTCTGGCTCCAGAGTCCCCTGATACTCAGGACTTCTATTTGAAGGTCTGGGGTGGAGGGGGACCCACTGCAAGCCCAAGACAGACAACAGGAAGTAGAAACAAAGTCCCTGGCTTCCCTGCCAGACTCACCACTAACCCACTGAGGGGTCAGGAACTGCCATCCTGTCTTACGTTCCCACTTGCAAAATCAGTAGCTGCCGCTGCTGCAGGGTCTTGTGGGGCCCCTAACAGCTTCTAGCCTGGCCCCTGTCTTCTTCCAGGAACCCCACCCCTGGTTCCTCTGCCTGCACACATTCACTGTCTCCACCCTGTGACTCCAAGTCAGATTCCTCCTGGAATATCATCTCCAGGCTCATTAAACTGTCACCTCTGCGTCCCTGAGGCAAGCTCACAGTCCTCTGAGATTTTGTAGGGATATTTATGGCTAGTGATGGCAAAAGGGAACAGACTACATAAAACAAAAAGAAGAGAGATGAAGAGAGCTCTAAAAAAGTTTCCAAAGTCTTGCTCTAAAAGCTCCTTGTGGGCATTTCATATACACGAACGACCAATTTCCTTCTTCTTCTGGGTGAGATTTAGAGAGACCACAGTCTGAAGTCTAGTCCAGCCTCTCACTTTGCTGGCGGTGCCTTCCTTTTTCTGGGTTTTAGTTTTCTCATCTGTAAAATGGGGACAATGATAGCACCTATCCCATTAAAATAATTGCTAGGATTAAAACGCTTAGAACAAATCCTGTTACATAGCGAGGGCTCAGTAAACACCAAATATTGTTATTCCCTGATTTTCAGTTGCCTCAATGGGAAAATGAGGGGGTGGGTCTCATGCTGGGTGTGGACTTCCGGCTGGAACATTCTGTGATTTAGTGACACACCTGTGATGCTTGCTTATCTCCTCCCACACAAGATTCTACTTGGAATCTGCTGAGCCCCAGAGGACTGCTTTACACAAATGGGAGGTGTTACACTCTTATTCACAGTGGGGAATTGTTCCCATTGCAACGTTGCCATCCAATGAGCCACCTCTGTTGGTCGACACAGCTGGGCGACATGAGTTTTGTGACCAGGTCCCTGCCAAACACACCCTGCACTAACAGACCTCAGGACCTGTCCCTAAGCTTCCGTGGAAAACAGTCCCCACCATCCTGTCTGTGTAGACCTGGCCCCATCAGCATAATGTTTGCAGAAGCCAGTAGTTACAGCTTCCCTGGGATTCATGCAGAGGACACCCACGCTGGGCAAGAATTTCTCTTGCTGTTCAAGCTGTGTAAAAACTTGAAAAGTCATTTTATTTTTCAATCTGTGGGCAGGATGCCACCAAACCGGGAAGCATCATTGCAGGAATTTTTTTTTTTCATCTTTTTTGGGGGCGTTGGGTGGGGTTTGGTGATGGCTTTTTTATTTTTCCCGCTGATGCTTTTTGGATAAACACATAAATCAGCATCATCTATATTCATTAGATAACATGCCTTGTTCAATACAAAATTACCCCTGTTTTGCATGATTTTCCCCCCTTATGATTAATATAAATGACTTAAGTTAATTATGTTTCTCTTCATGGAAAAATGTATTTGTCAAAATGCTGAAACATCAATAAAAAGAAGCAGTGTCATTTGAAGAAGGGCAGGACTGCAAATGAGTAGGCAGGGAGTGGGGAAGGGAGTGAAAGCGCCTGTCTGGGGGTGTCATTCTGATTGAGTGGGCACCCTTTATATTTACCAACAGTGACTAAAGCATTTTTCTCAGTTAAGCACTCACGGGTCTGATGAGGTAGATTGATGTCATCGTTATTAGCAGTAATGACACCTCAGACATAGAGAAAGTGGTTTTCTCCAGGTTCCCAAAGAATGCTGCATGGATTAAGCATCACCTGTCATTTCCAAGGACAGCTAAAGCTGGGTATCTTACCAGCCAGCCCCTTAAAACTGGCCCAGCATTGTGGACTTAGAGAGAGAGAGAGAGGCAAATACAGATGATTAAATGAGCGAGGGGAAGAGAAATGAAGGGAAAGCAGGGGAAAGAGAGGGTGGGACGAATTGAGAGAGTAGCATTGCCATGGATCACTACCATGTGTAAAACAGTGAGTGGGAAGCTGAGGTTTAGCCAGGGACCTCAGCCTGGTGCTCTCTGATGACCTAGAGGAGTGGGAGGCAGGCTGGAAAGAGAGGAGACATATGTGTGCTTATGACTGATTCACATTGTTGCGTGGCAGAAATCCACCCAACATTGTAAATCAATTATCCTCCAGTTAAAACTTTTCTTAAAAATTTTTAAAGGAAAAGCAAACCATGAGGCTGTTATGGAGTCCCAGAGCAAGAAGGAAGCTTCAGCTCAACCAGAACTTTGGACCAGTGACTAGACTAAGGTCCAAGGAGGGAAAGGGACTTTGCCAAAGACACACAGCCTATTAGTAGCAGATCTGAGACAGAACCCAGCACCCCTGATGCCCGGATCGTGGTCTTTTCCCTGCATGCTGCTGCTCCCTGCCCCCTCTCAGCCTGGGCACCAGGAATCAAGGGCAGTGGTGCCCACAGATGGCCAGTGGGTCAGGACCACCGGAAAATCTCTGGGTTACTGCCTTTTTCTATGGTACCAGAAATGCCTCTACGACACCCTCTTGCCTTGGTTCCCTAAAAGCAGACCCAGAGACAAGATCATGGGTGCTGGAGGTTTCTTTGAGAGGGGAGCCCAAGACACCCAAGTGAGGTGGAGGGGAAATAAGAGGGGAGGGGAGGAAAACCAGGAGTGTCAGGGAGTAGGGGGGAGGGGTGCTAACGAGGGGATTACTGCTTCCTTCGGGTACCTATGCTCATACCCGCCAGGAGACACTGTGGAGAATTAGGTCTCCCAGTGCTGAACAGAAGGCAGAAACGTTCATTCCATCACTCCCAGGGGCTTTTATCTCCAGCCCCTCTGCCCCAGGCTGAGCAAGCTCCCAGGGTGTCAGACCAACCCAGAGAACTGGACCTGGATGTGTGAATGGGGAGAGCCAGCATACATGGCCACCGTCTACCCCAAATGCAGGTGAAATGTATTTAACCAAAATAGCTGCTGCAGGAGACTCTGAGCAAAAGGCCCCTGGCCTGGTGTCAAAAGACCTGAGTTGAGTCTCAGCTCTGCATTGCCTGCATACCTTTGGACCTTAAGCCACCTCCCGCTTCCTCCTCCTCATCTCCCTCATCCATGCCATTCTACCTCCATAGCCAAGTGTGAGATGCTACAGGTAAAAGCTGCTGGAACTCCTTAAAGAAGAGCAACTCTATAAATGGGGGCTGACTGCTGCTTCCCTGTCTCATCTGAACTTGAACTATTTCCCTAACTTGTAGCAGAATCAAAAGCTCGAGCCTGCGGGCTATGGGGACACAGAAGTATTTCGTTTGACTCGCAGGGCACTTACTACATGTTTTCCGCTTATTGTGTGAGCATTACAAGGTTCCGTTAAAGAGTCCAGATGTTTGCTTTCTCTGAATAAACCAGAAGCTCCTGCCGTGTCAGTCCCGTGGTTTTGTGTAGTATCCCCTGTCATCAGTTGGTTGGAGCACCAAGGGGGCCACTGTCTCCACTGTCCCGACCCCAGGCTGGGAGTCAGCCAACACTTATCACGGTGCCTGTTACCTTGTTCTTCCAACAGTGAGAAGACATGTTTCTGCATCGGGGTTTGTATCAGAATCGACCTGGTCCACCAAGACTGCCCAGTATGAGATCATACGAGCAAGTAGAATTCTTGGTAGAAGAGAAGAATAATCGTAGGAGCTTAATATGCCGTGTGTGTTTCAAAACAAGCCAGCCTAAAGGGACTTCCCTGGTCGTCCAATGACTAAGACTCCATACCACCCATTCTGGGACCCGTGTTCATTCCCTGGATGGGGAACTAGATCCCACATGCTGCACCTAAGAAGTTCACATGCCACAGCTAAAGATCCTGCGTGCTGCAACTAAGACCCAGTGCAGTCAAATAATTGCTTTTAATGCAGCCTAAATAAGGATCAGCAGATGCAACCCCTCCCCCAGTCCTATCTGGTAGGTTACCTCTCTGGCCCTTATGAGACTTTGTGTTTCTGAAGCCTGATTTTGATAAACAAGGAATTTTCTGGCCAAAAGTGTGCAGTGAGTCTACTTCGTGGAAATCTGCCACTGCCTCTTCATTCTCAGTTGATCTATGCCTTCAAGACCTTACCCAGTGACAAGACCCTAAACATCTTCTTTTTTTAATATTTATTTATTTGTCTGTGCTGGGTCTTAGTCACAGCATGTGAAATCTTTAGTTGCAGCATGTGGAATCTAGTTCCCTGGTCAGAGATCAAACCTGGGCCTCCTGCATTGGGAGCTCGAAGTTTTAGCCATGGACAACGAGGGAAGTCCTGACCCTAAACATCTTGACAGAAAGCATCAGATCAATGAGCCAGACCCCAGGTATTCTGTACTCTCCAATCTCCAAGCTACAGGAAACTTCCAAAAGAAACAGGGTGATGACAACTAATTCAGTTCAGTCACTCAGTTGTGTCCGACTCTTTACAGCCCCATCGAGTGCAGGCTTCCCTATCCATCACCAACTCCCAGAGCTTGCTCAAACTCATGTCCATCGAGTCAGTGATGCCATCCAACCATCTCGTCCCCTGTCATCACCTTCTCCCCTTGCCCTCAATCTTTCCCAGCATCAGGGTCTTTTCCAATGAGCCAATTCATCGCATCAGGTGGCCAAAGTATTGGAGCTTCAGCTTCAGCATCAGTCCTTCCAATGAATATTTAGGGTTGATTTCCTTTAGGATTGATTGGTTTGATCTCCTTGCAGTCCAAGGGACTCTCAAGAGTCTTCTCTAACACCACAGTTCAAAAACATCAATTTCTCAGCACTCAGCTTTCTTTATGGTCCAGCTCTCACATCCATGCATGACTACTGGAAAAACCATAGTTTTAACTAGATTGACCTTTGTTAGCAAAGTAACATCTCTGCTTTTTAATATGCTGTCTAGGTTTGTCATAGCTTTTCTTCCAAGGAGCAAGTGTCTTTTAGTTTCATGCCTGCAGTCACCATCTGCAGTGATTTTGGAGCCCAAGAAAATAAAGTCTGTAACTGATAATCCTGCCAGACTCCTGAGTTGCACTTATCAGTTTGTAAAGCACTCTCAGTCGCTCAACATTTACTTGATTAATATATGTGAAGGCTCTATTACAGACCAGGCACACTGTTACAGGTATGATGTTATACCAGGTAATCAAGACCCCTGCCCTTCAAAAGCTTCCAGTCTGGCAAGCAAACATTTTTAGAGTCAACATTTCCATAGCACTTAGCGTGAAACAGTCGCTGTTCTAAGTGCCTTACCTAGAGTAACTCATTTACAGTAATTAACTCTTCGCAGTAATTCTAGGAGGTAAGTACTACTTTTATCCCCATTTCACAGATGAGGAAACTGAGGTTCCAGAGCTTAAGTATCTCATTCAAGGTTAGTGGTAGAGCCAGCCATCTGATTCACAGCAGCCTGTTGGTAAAGGTAGCCTTTTGTGACCATAGATTGGGAAGCTGAGACCTCACCAGTGAAGATTCCCAAGTCCAAGACCACAGGGCTAGATCATCCCATTCCACAGCCCTGGACCCTTCTCTCACGCCACTTCAAAATTCAGAGATAGCTACTCACAGGAGAAGAAAGCACCACACTGGTTGTTCTGGTCTAAGAATGCCAGGGCTATGCTAGCAGGATTTATAGGTTCTGAGGCAATTTGCATCTCCTGTTGGAAGTTTTCCTCATCAAAGCAATGGAAATCAATGCTGTAAATATAGTTATAATGAAATGGCCTGCTCACACTCCCCATGTCTTCCTAAGGAAAAGAATCATGAGAGACAAGTATTGGCTCCAACTCCATCACGTGCTTCTGCTTCACCCAGTCATCCCGCTGGGAATCTTCCCTGCTCCTGTCAACTGCATTTGAGATGTTTTGGGGGAGGGAGACTTATTGGATGTACTTTGTCGCTACATCCATGAGGATTCAGCACAGCTAAGATTTAAGAACCGGGAGGAGTTTAACTTCTTCCAAGCATCAAAGTCCTGTCTCATAAGCAATCACAGAAATGTAAAACAAAGCCATGAGATTTTGGTTTTCATCCATAATATTAACAAGGAATTTAAAATATAATATTCAATGCTAGCAAGGGTGTGGTAAGAGAGACACACATGCATCCTTCTTGTTCGAATAAAAGCTGGTACATCTGTGGGATACAGTTGAACAGTACGCTCTTGAACCCAGCCATTCCACCCTTCTGCTTAGAACACAGCCTCAGACAGGTGTTTATGGTAGAAAGTTGTCCATCTAACGTGTTTTTGTATGCACCGAAAAGGGAAAGAGCTTTAAGGTCCTGGAAGAGGGGAATTGTTGCATAAATTATAGTACAGCCATAGGCCAGAATAGATTTTGAAATAGTTGATTGGCATGGGAAAATGCTCACAAGCTGTTACACTTAAAAAATCAGAGTCCAACATCAAGATGTAGTTTCTAATTATGTAATCTTTACCAATTCACAGAACTATGACTGGGAAGACATACTGCAAGGGCTGCCAGTTGTAGTTCCTAGACCGGGTGGGCCGGGGACACGTGTTTTCTTCTTTGTTCTTTCCTAGACTTTCCAAATTTCCTCAAATGGTCATGTATTGGGGTTTTTTTTCCTCTGCTTTACGGTATTATTATATAAAAAAGAAAGCAGCTAAAGATCTTAAGTCACCCTGACTCCTTCTATTTATTACCAGCTGAGGTTTGCTTTGTAAAATAAGGACAATTGTACCTACACTGCTTCACAGAATTGTTGTAAGGATAAAATAAGAAAATGGACGTGATATGCTTGTAGATTATAAGACGCTGTACAAATGTTAGCTGCGGTTATCATTATAACACAAAATTAACTTCAACAATCTAACAGAAAAGAAACCCGTAATAAGATAGGGCTTTGGGAAAGGAACAAGGAAAATACAAGAATGAGCTAAGAATAGAAAGAAGCAAAAAGGCCACAGGTATGCTGAAAAATGTTCACCAGCATCTCTCAGGGAAAATGTTTAACAAGAAGCCCAAAAAAAGAAAAATCTTACAAGGCAACCAAATGTTAACAGCACTGCTTGACTAGCAAGCCACATAAGATGTTCTGACTTTGTTTAAAAAAAAAAAAAATCTGAAAACTGAGGAATATTTAAATCAGGAGAATTGGGGAGCTCACTCATTGTGACAGGCAGATGAAAATCAGAATTAACTCAGGTCAAAAATGTATGGGAAATGTATCCTGAGGAATCGGACTTAACTCCAAAAGTAAAAATAAGCACCCCAGGGGAGAAAACTGGAGAGAGAGAGGGCACTTAATTATCACGGGGCCAGAGCTGGACTCAGAAATGACAAGGACCCAGGAAAAGAACTCGGATTCTTTACCTTGCCAAGGAAGACTCAGGATCTGCCACTTCAGGCCATTCCCTCCTATTTGAATCTCTGCTGTTCTAGTTTCTCAGACCCTCACATCCTTCCTGCCTGCAGCTCCTTCTCTGACTTTCCTTCCTCTTCTTGACCTCCGCACAGCACCTGCTCCAGGGTCTTTTGTTTCTCTCTGCTCCTTCCTACCTGTACTTTCTCCCTGTTTCCCACTAGCACTACAGATGTCCGCCTCCACAGGAGCCCTTTCCTCAACTCTCGCGCTGTCTGTCTCTCCCACTGCCTTGCGGACACACCCCTGAGTAGAAGCTCTCTGCCACTTCCCACAATGCTGCCTAAAGCCAAATGGAGCTTCTTAAAAAAATGACCAAACACACATTGGTTCATTGGATACTCATCGGCTGTTCCTGATAATAGATCTGCTAGAAACACAGGCTTCCTCATGTGTTTCTTCCTCTCTTCCCAAACCAAATCATCATGTCTCAGATCCTATTAACACATTCTTTCATGTTTTTCTTATATCCGACCCTTCACCTGACCCCACCTAGTTCAGATCTTCCTGGGCTACTCCAGCAGCCTCCCAACTGCTTGTCCTTGCATCTCCTCCCCCCAATCCCTTCTAAAGTGAAAGTGAAGCCGCTTAGTTGTGTCTGACTCTTTGCAACCATATGGACTGTAGCCTACCAGGCTCCTCCATCCATGGGATTTTCCACGCAAGAGTACTGGAGTGGGTTGCCATTCCCTTCGCCAGGGAATCTTCCCAACGCAGGGATCGAACCTGGGTCTCCTGCATTGCAGGCAGACACTTTACCATCTGAGCCACCAGGGAAGCCCTATCCCTTCTAAAGGCCACTGTCAAAGAGAGCTTCCCAAGACCACACCCTCTCCGGACTTGAATTCTCCCAACCGAAGTTTTCAATGACTATCTTGTGTCTATTAGACAAAGAGCAAATGCCTTGCCTGACATTCAAAGTTCTCAAGCTCTCCCTAATGGCTGGATGAATGACTTAGCCAAGTCCAGCTGAATGATTGGGCCAAGAGTAGATTTCAGGCGTGAAGTTGGGGTTACCAGTTTCCGAGAGATAACTGAGTGTGGGCAGAGTGGTCAACGGTCAGAAGGTCAAGACCAAGGAAGGAAACGTAATTGCCAACATCTCAGCACAAAAGACAACATCCCAAAGTGGGTCAAGGCAACGGCGCCATTCCAGAGATGGAAAGGAGGAAAGAGAGGAGAAGCAAGAGAGTGGGTTCCAGAGACAAGGACCAAATGGGCAGAAGTTGCTGGAGCTGGAGGCAAAGAGGCCCTTCAGCCTGAGCAGTCAGGGTGTGCTTGCTTGGAGCCCAGGAGGCTGAAGCCGGGCGACATGACACATCTGAAGACAGCTTTCCTGGGCACTTGCTCCCCACACAGTGCTTACTCGTCTCCATGCATGTAGGGCAAGTTGTAACCTCTCGAAAATCAACCAAAATTAATTCGTTTGGTACATTTCCCGTCTGCATGAGCCCACCATGCCATGCTCCCTGCCCTTCAAACCAACTATGCATCCCCATCTCTAGTCATCTCCATCATTTCCCCAGCCTAGAATGTCCTTGACCCAACCACATTTAATTCTCATCCAGCCTTCCTGGCACAATTCAAATCACATGTCTACATCCAGTTCACGAGAAATCTCCTTCTTTCTGAATTCCACATTAAAAAAAAAAAAAAACAGGGGATACAGGGTTTACTAGATCTGGATCTGTTACACTTTTATTGTAACTGCCTAGGTTGTCAGTGACTTTTGCATGTTTTGGCTTCCCTTCTGAGGCAGATACTGTAGGCTGGTTAACCAACACCCATTCCTAACCTTGTCTGTCTTCACCACAGAGTCTGGAAAGTCTAAACATTCATGTTCCCAGCCTCTTTTAATGCTAGAGTACCCATGTGACACTGTTGTAGCCAAAGATAGATAAGCTCAAGTCTTATTCTATGGAGTTTATGGGAACGGGAGAGGTAGGGGTAAGGGAGTACTTCTGAAAAGCATTCATCTTTCCCAATAAAAGAGACAGGAAAAGCTGGCATCTTATCCTTCCTTTCTGTTTGTTTGTGTCTCAAACATTGGCATGATGCTTGGGGCTGCAGCAGTCATTTTGTGACCAAGAGACAAAAAGCACAAGGATGAAAAGCCAATTGCTAAAAATGGATCTGTAGGGCCCAGTCCCTAAGGACGTTGTTGAGCAGCTAAAGCAGCATCAGTGTTTACCCACCTGCAGACTACTTATTACAAATTTTTTAATCTTACTTGTTTAGTCTACTCTTAGTTAATTTTCCTATTACTTGCATCTGAAAGCATGCCTAACTCAATCATCTTTCTACCAGGCTGAGAGCTCTTTGATTGCAGGGAGCATACCTTCCACATCTTTGCTTCCTCCAGCATCTAATATAGGGTCTTGCCTATAAACAACCTTAATAACCTCAGCTAGGGATAGAACGGAGTTTTCTATCCCTCAAAGTGTCTATTGAAGCAGACAAGACATGGGCGTTACATGAAATAGTGGTAAACTAATGAGATGTTCTAGACCTAATTGAAAATTTTGATGTAAATAAATCCTGCCAACCAGATGGCATCCACCCAAGAGCTCTGAGGTGTGTAATTGCATAAATGCTGGCCAAAATGTGCAACCTATTAACGTGAAAGTCCTCAGGTTCCAGAAGCCTGGATGATGGTCAATATCCCTCCCACCTACAAAGCTACCTGCAGAGGAGTCTGAGGACCAGAGAGTAATCTTTGAATTGGAAAAGAAGGTCTGCCTTCTTTTCCAAACACGTTGATAGAATCTGTAAGAGAGATGCCAGGACACCTAAACAATATGATGCGGTGGAAAGCTGGCACAGTTCTTCCTAATGGAGACTCAGAAAGGGCTAATCTGCAAATTCTCTTTTAAAGGGGAGCAATTAAAGAGGACTGATGGGGGGAGAAGGAAGGGCTTTGTGGACAGGATGCATGTAGAATTCCAAAAAAAAAAAGCTCATAGTGTGGTTTAAGAACACAGGCTTATAAATATTCATCTGCTCTGGGATGGGCAAAACTGTGACCTCAAAACTGGAAATAGGATTAAATAAGCATGCGTCTTAATAGAGACTTACTAATGGTAGGTTCCCTCAGGAATCCCACTCAGACCAACAGGAGTTATTTGGCAGAGGGAATATTCATAGCATCCACTCTTTATCTACATAAGAGCCCAGTCCAAAGCTCAGAAAATGGGTATAGGCTTGCCAGATAAAACACAAGACTGTGAGTTCTATTTGAATTTCAGAAAGACAACAGATAATTGTGTGGAATAAGTAGATCTCAAGTATAAGTGTGCCTCACGCAATAGTTGGGACATAATTACACTGCAAAATAATTCCCTGGCTCTCTGAAATGGAACTGTTACTAGGTGTCCTGGTTTGGAGTTATTTTGTTAAGTTTGGGGTTTGGTTTTGTTTTTTTCATTTTTTGTGTATCTTTAATTTTGTTTTCTGCTAAGTCTTGTAACCTTAGGCAGGGCAATAAGGAGAGAAGCTGGAAGATTCACCTGAGGAGGCCGAGAGGTGGCAGAGAGGAACTGGACAGGACACTGAAGGAGGCAGAATCTCACTGGCGTCCATGAGACCACGCACCCTGGGTCCTCAGGACCTTGCAGGGTGGGGCGTGGGGGTGGAGAGCAAGGCATCACGGGTTAAGAGACAGTACAGCCTAGCAGTGAAGGCTACGGACTCTGGAACCAGTTAGGGGAGCTGGGATGCTGGGTACCAATTAGGTCTAGAACATCTCACGTGTTTACCACTACTTCACGTAACGCCCCTGTCTCGTCTGCTTCAACAGACACTTTGAGGGATAGAAAACTCCCTTCTGTCCTTTCCCATCCGCTAGCTGTCTAGCTTCAACCCCCACTCCAGCATTTACCAGCTAGGTGTTTGGGGCAGTTGCTTAACCACCCTGTGCCTCAGTTCCCTCATCTGCAAACTGGCATTAGAAGAGAATCCGCCTTGTAGGTTGCTGGGGATTAAGTGGATGGACACATCTAAGGTGCCTAGAACAGTGCCTGGCACATGCAAATGTCAGTTACCATCTTGTGCAGAGATGAGCCAGATTGACTCTGCACATTGGTGTTAACCTCTGTCTAGCAGCTTTCCAAAGGCCTGGCTGGCTGGAGTCACTGGGTTCACACACTTCTCTGTCAGTGAGTATCTTGTTGGAA
Source organism: Bison bison bison (assembly GCF_000754665.1). Taxonomy (NCBI): domain Eukaryota; kingdom Metazoa; phylum Chordata; class Mammalia; order Artiodactyla; family Bovidae; genus Bison; species Bison bison. Next base: position 9,957,998 of record NW_011495047.1, on the reverse strand, counting down.
AGCCCACACAGCATGCCTGGGGACTGACTGCCTGGTGGGGGGGGTGGAGGAATGTGGCGTGGGCTGTCCTGGGGACAACTGTTCCCCATCAGTCACACGTCTCCATACCCAGCACCCCAGGTCCCCTCTGTTTGCAATAGGAGCAATAAAAGCCTTCCTTCCCAACATCTGCAACCACCTCTGCATCCCCAGACCCCGCAGCCCAGAGCTGGGTGTTCAGTCAAGTCAGGCTCTGGAGCCAGCAGACTCTGTGATGCTCTCTGCTGGGGCAGCACTGGCCTGTCCCGCCTCCCACAGCGTGGACCATGGCCTGACCTTGCTCTTTCCTGGCTCCTGGTTCCTGGCTCCTAGCTTGCTGTTGACCACAGGGCAGCACATTCTTTGGCCCCTCCAGACACTGCCTGGCCCCCATGTCTGTCCTGGCTCGACCTTGAAGGATTACAAGATCCTCAACCTCCTGCTTGCCTGTCCCTGTCCTTGGCTCTCCAGTTCACCCTCTCCTGCTCACAAAACTCACCCAGAGTGACCTGTGTCTACCATTGGCAAAGAAGCAACCAGTCAGTCCTCTGGAGTCAAATGGGAGGCTCAATACAACTTCTGAACAGACCCTGCCTCCCTTTCTCTGCTGCCTGAGGTCTTTCCTTCCACTCTCAAGAAGTGAGTTCTGATGTGGTGGCCTGTGGGTAACACATTTCAAGTTTGAAGATAACCACAATTTAGGAATTCTCCCCAGGCCTGCTATCAGACATGTATGGATGACTTCAGAAGGATCAGGGGCAGCAGAGTGAGGAGCTAAGTGGGTGATTCCAGAAGGAACATTTTGGTTGTTGTTGTTGTTCAGTCATTCAGTCGTGTCCATCTCTTTTCGACCCCATGGACTGCAGCACGCCAGGCTTTCCTGTCCTTCACCATGTCCCGGAGTTTACTCAAATTCATGTCCACTGAGTCGAAGATGCCATCCAACCATCGCCCCCATCTCCTCCTGCTGGCAGTCTTTCCCAGCATCAGAGCATTGGGTTTTAAAATTAAAATCCAATTTAAAAAGTAGGAAGATAAGAAATGAGCCCTCGTACACTGCTGGTGGGATTGTAAAATGGTGCAGCCAATGCGGAAAAAAACTGTGTGCTTCCTTAATAAGTTAAATACAGAATTACTAACAGCCTATGACTCAGCAAGTCCACTCCCAGGCATATATACAAAAGAATTAAAGACAAGTTTTTAAACAAAAACTTGTACATGAATGTTTATAGCAGCTCTATTCACAATAGTCGAAACGTGGAAACCACCCAAATGTTATCAACAGATGAATGGATAAACAAAATGTGGTTTACCCACACAATGGAGTATTATTTGGCCACAGAAAGAAATGAAGTACTGATCCATGTTACAACATGGATGAACCTTAAACACATTATGTGAAATGAAAGGAACCAGACACACAAAAGGCTACGTATTGTATGATGTCATTTAAAGGAAACGTTTGGAATAGACCAGTCTATAGAGACTGAAAGTAGATTGGTCACTGCCAGGGGCTGAAGGGATGGGGAGATCCGTGAGTGGCAACTAAGAGGCGTGAGGTTTCCCCTGGGGATAATGAAAATGTTCTAAAATTGATTGTGGTGTTAAGGCACAATTCTAAGAATATACAGAGATAATGAACTGTACACTTTAAATGGTAAATTGTGTGGTATCTGAATTATATCTCAATAAAGCTGTGGGTTTTTGTTTTTAAGTTGGCAGATGGCCCAAAGTAGGCTTTCAATATTTGAAACTAGGCTAAAAGAAAGAATCAGAACAGGGAAACTGGATTCTATTATAAAGTGTTAGTCACTCAGTCATGTCCATCTCTTTGGGACCCCATGGACTGTAGCCCATCAGGCTCCTCTGTCCATGGAATTCTCCAGGCAAGAATACTGGAGTGGGTAGCCATGCCCTCCTCCAGGGGATCTTTCTGATCCGGGGATCAAACCCAGTCTCCCACATTGCAGGCAGATTCTTTACCGTCTGAACCACCAGGGACTCCCTGTGTCTGAGAGTCTCCACTGCGGGATTATTTTCTTCTCTCACCCCTTGGTGCCACCACTGCACCCCATACATGTCTCTATTTCTTCTTTAATGAAACCAGATTATAATTGCTGGCCAACCTGCTGCTCCTCTGCTAGACCTTGTGCTGAGACCATTCCCATTGCTCTTCCTATCCCCAGGCCTTGGCATCTGATGGGTGCTCAATAAAGAACTATTGCATTAATAGACATTTTATAACTCCTGGTCCCTTTTATGTAAAGATTTTACTATAACCCAAGAAACTGGTAACACATTGCCTTGGGGGAAACCAGGTGGTTGGGGAAAAGAATGGGAGAGGCATTTTCCTCATGCCCTTTAGGACCTTCTGAATATTACGCATGCCAATACATCACCTCTTCCTCATATCCATAGTTTGAAAAGAAATGAATTTGCTTTTTTAATTGTTTTAAAATGCAACACCTACTAGCAAAGACAGAAAATTCAAGCATTTGACAAACTAGGGAAGAGGAGAATATGACAGAGGTCTCAGGAGAGCAGAGTCAGACAGCAGACCTGGGAGGTTTGCTATGGGAGGTTCAGGGGAGAGAGCTCAAAGTCCCTGGGAGAAATAGTGTGAGATTAATGGCTCCCTTCCCCTAACTCTAAGGAGGCAATCAGATCTCTTCCTTTACTCTTGGAAATGACATCAGGTCTCCCTGGGCAAGGCCAGCCTCGGTTAGCAAACCACTGTCAGTCCCAGTGTTTCCACTGGTTCATCAGGATCTTGTGGCCTTCCCATCCTCACCAGCACACATTACTGCCCACCCTCCTGGCCACTGCATAGAGCTGCAATGGCCATAAATCAGGAGAGACCTCATCACTGAGCATATTGTTAACTGACCGATGCAGGATGCGAGTTCCAGCCCTCATCTCCCCAGGGGAAGTGGAACAGAGGCAAAACTCATTCCCCACGCACTCGTCCCCTTCTCTTATAGGCAGTGCCTCTCTCTCAGGCCCCTTCCCATGCAAGGCTCCTGGGTCCTCAGACTATATCCCCTTGGGCCTGGGCAGTGACCTCTGTGGCAGTGACAAATTAGGAAGCAATGAGACTCTGATATCCCAAAGGACACTAGCCCAGGTCAAGGGATGTTTTGAAGTGGCCTGGAAAAGTCCCAGCCTCCCTGCCTTCTTGGCAAGTGTCCTGGAGGCAGGTCAGTGTCTCTGGAATCATGCATCACCAGCTCCCAACACAATCCTGTGTTAAAAGATAAACTGAGGCATACTACAACTTGATAGCATGGAAATTACTTGAGCAAAAATCAATTCAAATCAGGCATCACCGAACTAGATGTGGTTAGAAGTACCCTGTTGAGGGGAGCTAGAGGAAAGCTCAGTACAGAGAAAAGGCAGAAGCAAAGCAAGGAAATTATTGATAGCCTAGAGTTTAAATCCTAGCTGGCTATTTGTGATTGGTTCTGCCTGGGTTTTACTTTCATAACCCTGGAGTATTTATAAGCTTAGATATTGGTTTGCTTAGGTAGGTGCCAGGGCATCAGAGCCACCTCAGTCTAAGGGCCTCCTTATTTAACAATTGCCCTTTTTTGGTCATCCTGTCATATATGAGAGATTGACCAGAAATTTGGTCTTCCCACCATTCTCAGTCACCACGTGAGTTAAATGCTCTTGTCTCTTTGTGAAACTAGTAGGTTATGATGTCAGATCCATGGAAGAATTGCTTTCACTGTTTATCGCATTGTACATCTTGCTTCTGCTTCTCCACATGCAGTAAGACCATCTGATGCACTGCTGATGGCTGCAAACACACATTTAGGATCTTTGAGAGAACACAACATACCAGGGAGACTATAATGATGACTATCAGGTAGATAAGACTGAGAGACTGAAGTATACTCCTTAGCCAGACCCCCACTAACCAAACCAGTTGCTATCAAATAAATCAAAGAGTGCACCTGACGAGGTATCAACCTGTTTTAGCCAGGTAGCTTTTTGTTAGTTTCTTGTAACAATACCAAGGAACTGATCCAGGTACAGCAGGAAGTATTTGCTATGGCACAGACTCTTCCTTGTTCAGCCAACAAGAAATCTAAAGCAATTGCATGATCTACAACCATCTTAGCAAAACAGCCTAGGGACTTCTGTATGCAGCCATGGCCTCAGCAGTAGACTCAGCAATGGTTGCTAAAGTTAAGGATAAGTTTCCAGTCACACCTTCATCTGTTCTAATGCCAAGCCAAGGAAGAAGGAATAGTTCAAATGATGCCCATCCAGAGGGATTATCATCTGCTGGTAAACTTCTCTTCAACTGATAGTATTCATTCAAAAGTCTTCCCTGGTGGCTCAGCAGTAAAGGGTCCACTGCAATGCAGGACATGCAGGAGATGTGGGTTCGATCCCAGGGTCAGGATCCCTTGGAGGAGGGCATGGTAACCCATTCCAGTATTCTTGCATGGAGAATCCCATGGACTGAGGAGCCTGGTGGACTACAATCCTCAGGGTCACAAAGAGTCAAACATAACTGAAGCGACTAAGCATACATGGATGCATACATTCAAAGGAATGGACCAATGTTGAGTTTCTGAGATAGCATGAAGAGACAATGGAGCCATAAATACACCAAGAGCACACTGTTCTTTCATCCCCCAGCTGTCAAGACAATGAGTTGTCCAAGCACAGGAACCATTGTCAAACCCTCCACATATAAAGGAGTAGCCAGGAGATGTACATAAGGCTCCTTTGTATATATTACATTCATGGACCCATTCATTGATATAGAAGTCTTAGCGTCATTTGATCCAAACTCAAATGCTGAAAAACCACATACCAAAAAACCACCTACATCTTTGGGTTGGACAACAAGCCTACAAATAATCTGATTTTCACTGCCTGCTCTGCAGTGCCTTTTGTATTTATATTCAGTGGATCTTGTTTTCCTACCTCCAGGCATGGGTTAAGTTGAGGCAAGGAATGGGGGTGTCAGGATTAATCGTATTTCAACTTTATAAAAAGAAACTGTGGAATAATTTAGGCATACTCTGGTACTTGGTATTGCAGTGAAATTACTTACAAGGTGAACTAAGGGTTCTCTCCCTTCCTGTACCGATTTTGGTTTAGCATGACATATTCAGCCATTAGTTAAGTTTCCTGCAGTGGCTATTGTTTGGGAAATCCTAATTATTGACAAATCCTCATAATATACAATTATTGTTGTCTGCCTGTGCATTAACAGAGAGAAAAAGCAGTTTGCAAATAGGCAAAGGAGGCAAAGATTTCATATGAGAGATGATCTTGATCCATCAGCTTGGGAAAACGGTTCACCTCAAGAGATTGCCTGCTTCTGGGGCAGAATCACCCTGGTCAATCTTAACTTTAGATCTCCAGCATGTGTGCAATTCCAAGAGTTTAGGGGAGCCCTTTCAACTGGGAGACATGGACCCAAAGGTCAAGTCCTTAAAGTTTTGCTGCCTCCAGAGTAGTGAGGAAAATCTGGAATGAGAGTCACGGGTAGCTTTTCTTTTTTTTAGTATTTATTTATGTTAGGCTGCACTGAGTCTTTGTTACTGCACGTGTGCTTACTCTAGTTGCAGAGTGCAATACTCTCTAGTTGCAGTACATGAGCCCCTCACTGCAGTGACTTCAGTTGCAGAGCACTGGCTCTGGGTGTGCCGGCTTCGGTAGTCATGGTACGTGGGCTCAGTAGCAGTAATGCAGGGGCTTAGTTGCCCTCTGGCACGTAGAATTTTCCTGGACCAGGGATCAAACTGGCACCTTCTGCTTTACAAGGCAGACTCCCAACCACTGGACCACCAGAGAAGTCCAGGTGAGGCCTTTCTTAGGTGTCATTTCCAAAAGACTCACTCTCAGGCTCTAAGTTGCGGAAGGTTCGACTATCTGCAGAAGGGTCACAGAAAGCTTCCTCTATGTGGTGGAAATACGCTTTGGCATAATTCAAGAAAGCTTTACATTATTGAGTCATATCAGATTTTATGAGTACAGGAGACACATGTAGCTCTATCATCAAAGGCATGGGTCTTCCTGTTCCTAATTCGTAAGGTGTTAATTTATGTTTTCCTCTAAGTGTTGATCTAATTGTCATCAAAATCAGTGACAGAAATTTTGACTTTGGCAATCCAGTTGATTCTGTTAATTTAGGTAGCTTTAGTTTAGGTTACCATTTGTCCATCTGACTTTAGCAAATGACTGAGGATGGTAAAGACTACAGTAATGCCATTGTGTCAGCAGCACCTTATTTAATTGCTTAATTATTTGTCCAGCAAAATGAGTTCCTTGATCACTTAGAGATTTCTCTGGGGATGTCCCATGAAGGAAATATATTTTCTTAAAGTTTCCTAGCCATGGCTGTGGCGTCAGCCTTTCTGCATGGGAAGGCTTCGATCCATCTTGAGAACACACAAACAATTACAAGAACAAATTGGTTACCCATTGCAGAGGATATTGAATGAAATCTGTTTGTAAGTGTTCAAATCACCCAGTAGGTGGTGAGAATGCTCCATCTAATACCTTAATAATCTTTCCAGGGTTATGGGTTTGACAAATAAGATGTTGGTCATAAACCAATTTTGCAACCTTGAAGCGGTCATCCCACCAATACTTCTTCATAATTTGAGTCATTTTATCCATGCCATGACACACTGCATAATATAGAGCTTTTTAGTGATCACATTTTAAGGACTCAGGAAGAACCAGACGGCTGCCTGGGCCCTCAGTGTCTTCATTTAATATTAAATTTGCAACCTCATTGGTCTCAATATTATTGTTCCAGCAAGGGTGCCTGATTCTGTCTTTTAGATAAATGATCATAAATAATTTGATTAGAGTCAATCTTATGGAGTTCATTCAGGTTGCATATTGGAACAATTTAAGCACTGGCTGATTTAGCATGGAAGTCTCCTAGAGCGTTTCCCTAATATTCAGGTTTTGTTTTCTAGTATGAGCTTCAATTTTAATCATTGCAATTCAGTTGGGCAACAGAATGGCAGAGGGCTGTTCGTTTCCTTGGAGCCCATTTTTGATTCGGGTTCTGTTAGAAGTGTGGAGCCTTCTCTCTTTCCACAGCATACCAAAGTCATGGACCACCCCAATGGCAGATCTGCTATCAGCATTCTAAACGTTTTCTGATTTTCCTTTGGACAGCTAACAAGCCCAAATGAGGGCGCGTATTGAATAGTTGTGCTGGTCGTGCAGACTTAAATTGGAGAAGGAGTGCCCTTTCTAATAGTTCATATTGAGCTGTTACAGCATATCCTGTTGATATTTCCCTTCTGCATTCTTAGCATCGACTATTAAATCTAGGTTTTCTAATAGTGTCTTCAATAAGTCAATGCTGGGGGTCAATAACCATGACACCACATCTATACAGATACCATGATCTGTATCATCGTCAGGAAAGGGCAGCAGGGCTGAGCGAGTTACAGTGCTTAAGATGATGGTTAGTTGGTGAAAGATGGATCTCCTATGTTAGTCTGTTTGCTGAAAAATGCTGGGTCTGATCAGAATTTAATAGACTCAACAGTGTGAGGTGTTTGTAAGTATGAGTCAGGTCCTAATAACCAATTCAGCTGAGGCTTCCACCAATTTAGCTGCTGCAGCTACTGCTTCAGTTTGGATGTGCTCTGGCTACTGGGTCTAACTGTAAGTTATTCTAAGCAATAGATCTATGTTTCCCTCCATGCTCTTGCGTTGGAATTCCTGGAGCCTGGTTATCATGCTTGTGGACAGATAAGGTGCAAGACTGAGTGTCTTTAGGGAACCCACTATGCTCTGCTCTGTGCTCACTCAGTTGTGTCTGACTCTTTGCCACCCTATGGACTGTAGCTTGCCAGATTCCTCTGTCCATGGGATTCTCCAGGCAAGAATACTGGAGTGGATTGTCATTTCCTTCTCCAGGGGAATCTTCCCGACCCAGGGATCGAACCCGTGTCTCCTGCAGCTCCTGTATCAGCAGGCAGATTCTTTTACCAACTTAGCCACCTGGGAAGTCCCAGGGAGCCCTAAGGCTAGAGTTTGCTGCAAGGCTCATTTCATTTGGCTGAAGACTTGCTCAGGATTATCTTCCCATGGTAAGGGCTCTGGAATTGAGTTCCTTGTAAGTTTATTCTGGGGACTAACAATCAGAGAAAATTTTAGAACTCAAGATCTACAACATCCTGCAAGTCCAAGGTAACTCCTTAATTGTTATCTAGATTGGGGTAATTTTTGGATTGTCTTCCTTCATTCAGGTGAGACAGAAATGCCTCCTTCAGTCAAATCATGTCCTAGGAGATGGACCTTCTTTTTTGAAAATCAGAGAGTTTCCTTGGACGCCTTATGGCCTTTACAAGTCTAATAGCTATAATAGATAAATCACATCTACTTCTGAGTCCTGCCCTGGAGGGGAACATAGAAATCAGTCACCTACATATTGAATGAATATAGAGTCCTTAGGGAACTATAAGTTTCCCAAGTCTTGATGTAAAGAATCTGTGGAAATAGGATAGGGCTTCAGTGAACCCTTGTGGCATTGGAGTCCAGGTATATTATTGGTTTTTTCAAGTGAAAGCAAATAAATACTGATTTTCCTTGTCAACTGGAATGCTATAGAAAGCAAAGATCCACTGCTGTGAGTTGTTTTGAGTGTGTAGATGCATCAGATAGCCAAGTATTGGGATTTGGACCTACATAAACTTAGTATCACAATTTTCTTTTTCTTTTTACTTTTATTTTCTTTGGCCTCACCGCATGGCTTGTAGGATCTTTGTTCCCCAATCAAGGATCGAACTTCTGCGCCCTGCAGTGGAAAAGCAGTCTTAACAGCAGTGCTGGGAAAGTCCCAGTATCACAATTTTCTTTTCTTTTTTTTTTTTTTTTTAGGTCTGTTATGATTTTTATTTCCCAACAATGACCAGGCTAATATAACATAATTTTCAAATATATTAGTTACAATTATAACTTCTAATATTCTGGGTATAACCTTTTTACATTTTATTTAACATTGCTCCACTTATTAGCTTTTTTCCTTGTTTTTTTTTTAATTATCAAAGATTATAACTGTACAATATTGAGAAGAATTCTTAATTGCCCTTAGATCATGAACAAATCGACAACCTTATCCATTTGGTTTGATCATGGGTAAGATCAGAGTGTTACCGGGACTAGTGCATGGAATTTCAAGTCCTTGTTTGTTAAGTCTTCTGCACTTGGCAGCCTCTGGATAGCTGAATTGGTAACTTCTGGTGCAGCTTCTCAGAGAAGGCAATGGCACCCCACTCTGGTACTCTTGCCTGGCAACTCCCGTGGACAGAGGAGCCTGGTAGGCTGCAGTCCATGGGGTCAGGAGTTGCACAGAGTCAGGACACGACCGAAGCGACTTAGCAGAAGCAGCAGCAGCAGTGCAGCTTCTGGCTTTAGCGGATGCTGAGGCCATTAGGCTAGTGTTTGAAATGATCTATTTGAATTCTTATGCATTCAGCACTCTTAATTCTGCCCATATCTGTTGAGGAAGAAATCCATAGGCATTCAGGAACCTTGGAAAGATTGAGCTTTCATGCATTAGAGCCTCAATTTCATCCATTCCTGCTTGCAGAGAGCAGAGCAGCTCAGGTTCAGGAAGGTCAGGAAATTCTACGACCATTTTCCCTCTGAGCTAAATTTTATATGACTCCTCAATTTAGAAAGCAAATCTCATCCTCACAGGTTTACTGGTGCAGGACCACATAGAGGGAAAGTATAGTTTTCCCAAAAATGGCCCTTGTGTTGTCCTGACTGGTTTAGACATGAATACACTAAATTTCATTAGAAACTCCCACTACAGAAAACCCCCATTCTCCGAACTCTGAGAGATCTGCCATTTTATGAAAATGGGGTTTAACATAGATAAAGTGGCTCCAATATTCATAGTATTGTATAGGATTCCCCTTTTATTTTAAATCTTATTTTCCCTTTGCTATTTTAGAGATATCATGAGGAGGATCCCTCAGAGTCCAATCAATGTTACTTTTATTTCAGTAATCAAAATTTTTAAGACTTCCCCCAGGGAAAACCAGTCTGGATTAGTAGGTAGAGGTCTATTAAAGGGTGAGTTCAGTGGGGGAAATTCCCTTTCCCAGGACTCTGGTTGTTTACAGTGAAGGCAGACACTTCAGGCTACACGTTTTCTGAATGGAAGACCTCTGGGTCCTGGCTTGAAAAGTGTAGTGAAGGTCTCTCAGCCCTTGCAGCTGGTATAACTGCAGGATCATTTATGTTTATCAGCTTTTTGAATTTTACCTTGCTCCAGAGTTTTTTCAACATTCTCAGCTAGGATTATTCGTTCAGAAAGAGGGAGGGCTTCCCAGTCCAGCTCGTGTCTCTTTATAAGGCTCCCTAGTGTATTTTGGACAGGAGCCCACTCATGAATAAGGACATCAGGGCATTTGCTGTGCCTGCATTTAATAAAGAAAGCTTAGAATATTTCACACAAAAAAAGGTTTCCTGTCTGGTCTCGCAGTCTAAGACTGGTTCATTCTTTTTTTTTGTTTGCAAGATTGAATGATAGACCAGTCAGTCTTCTGAGGAAATACTTTATCCATGCTCTCAATTAGGTGTTGGGTTATCTTTCTAGTGAATTTTGGGTCGTCCTTGGTAGAGTGGTTATTATGTGGGTCTTTAATGTCACTCCTGAGACCTTCCCACTTGGCTTCAGCCCTCCATTTTCAGGCCTCACCAGATTCTAATGCCACATGAATACATTGGGAGAGATCCAGGAGTCCCGGATCATAAACTCCAATTAGAATTCTAAACTCCTCATAAAATCTTTGAGGATTCTCTTTAGAGTTTGAAAAATCTTTGATGATGGACCTAAGTTCAGCCTTTGACCATGGAGAAAAGATGCTTACATCTGATTTTCCACACTTATTGAAAGACTTCACTTTTAAAAGCATTTGTTTAACCTCTGGCTCATCTTCAGTACGAAAGACAATTGAGTTAAGGGGATAATATAGTTCTGAATATTTAGGGGAAGGGAAAGGGAAAGAGCAGTCAGAGTGAAGTCAGTCAATGCACATGTCTTTTTAGATTCACCATTAAGCTTTTGCAAAGAATCTTTCAAGAGCCATTTTTTTTTGTTTTGATTCATTTGGTTTCTTAAAGTTTTTGCATACCACTAAAAAATGCATCCCATTGTTTTGGGGAAAATCAGAGCCCTGTTTTTTTCTAGCAGTGAAGTGAAGTGAAAGTCGCTTGGTCATGTCCAACTGTTTTTGACCCCATGGACTATACAGTCCATGGAATTCTCCAGGCTGGAATACTAGAATGAGTAGCCTTTCCCTTCTCCAGGGGATCTTCCCAACCTAGGGATTTAACCCAGGTCTCTCGCATTACAGGCACATTCTTAATAGCTGAGCCACAAGGGAAGCCCAAGAAAATTGGAGTGGGTAGCCTGTCCCTTCTCCAGTGGATCTTCCTGACCCAGGAATCAAACCGAGGTCACCTGCATTACAGGAGGATTCTTTACCAACTGAGCTATCAACATCTCATAAATGGATAAGCTTATCTAGGTTAAAAGTGCCCCACTATGGCCACTGTAATTCTTGTATTAAAAATATTTATTTATTTGGCTGCAATGGGTCTTAGTTGTGGCATGCAGTATCTTTGATCTTCGTTTTGGCATGCAAGCTCTTAGTTGTGGCATGTGGGATCTAGTTCCCTGACCAGGGATTGAATTTGGGTCCCCTGCATTGGGAGCACAGAGTCCTAGCCACTGGACCACCAGGGACATTCCAAGCCACTGTAATTCAAGGTTATCCTTGGTGAGGGTAGGGGCAGGAGAAAACAGAAGAATAAAAAGAAAAGAGGGATGGAAAATGGAGGAAAGACAGGAGATCCCTGGGTCCCAGGTATTTGCTAAGCTCCAGAAGTTGGTGATGGACAGGGAAGCTTGGCATGCTGCTGACCATGGGGTCGCAAAGAGTTGTACACAACTGAGCGACTGATCTGAACTGAACTGAACTGAACTTGAAAGGCAGCAGCTCTATTTGGTCAGTGACCTAGAGCCTTTGATTGTGTGGATCACAACAAACTGGAAAATTCTTCAAGAGATGAGAATACCAGACCACCTTACCTGCCTCCTGTGAAACCTGTACGCAGGTCAAGATGCAACAGTTAAAACCAGACATGGAACAACAGACTGATTCTAAATTGGGAAAGGAGTATATCAAGGCTGTATATTGTCACCCTGTTTATTTAACTTATATGCAGAGTACATTATGTGAAATGCCAGGATGGATGAAGCACAAGCTGGAATCTG
>NW_011495047.1:9943094-9945245 GCF_000754665.1 Bison bison bison | reverse complement strand
TATTAAAAAGCAGAGATATTAATTTGCCAACAAAGGTCCATCTAGTCAAAGCTATGGTTTTTCCAGAAGTCATGTATGGATGTGAGAGTTGGACCATAAAGAAGGCTGAGTGCTGAAGAATTGGTGCTTTTGAACTGCAGTGTTGGAGAAGACTTTTGAGAGTCCCATGAATTGCAAGGAGATCAAACCAGTCAATCCTAAAGAAATCAATCCTGAATCTTCATTGGAAGGACTGATGCTGAAGCTGAAGCTCCAACACTTTGGCCACCTAGTGCAAAGAGCCAACTCATTAGAAAAGACCCTGATGCTGGGAAAGATTGAAAGCAGGAAGAGAAGGGGACGACAGGGGATGTCTCATCTTGGTTGGATGGCATCACTGACTCAACGGACATGAGTTTGAGCAAGCTCCAGGAGATGGTGAAGGACAGGGAGGCCTGGCATGCTGCAGTCCATGGGGTTGCAAAGAGTTGGACATGACTGAGCTCAGTTCAGTTCAGTCGCTCAGTCATGTCCAACTCTTTGTGAACCCATGAACCGCAGCATGCCAGGCCTCCCTGTCCATCACCAACTTCCAGAGTCCATGAAAACCCATGTCCATCGAGTCGATGATGCCATCCAACCATCTCATCTTCTGTCGTCCCCTTCTCCTCCTGCCCTCATTCTTTCCCATTCTTTCAGGGTCTTTTCCAATGAGTCAGTTTTTCCCATCAGGTGGCCAAAGTATTGGAGCTTCAGCTTCAGCTGAACAAAAATAACTAGAGATCAGACATCAGAGATTGACCCCGGCTGTGCAAACCCTCAATAGACTGATGAATACGTCAGAATATCATAAGTTCATTAGTTCCAGAGAAAAGCATGACTTCTGAGAAAACCAGAATCTCATGTTCATGGGTGGGAGGCCAAGGTACAAGAGAAATGAATTATTTTCATCAGCAGCCTAGTAAGCACGGACTTCATGCCAGAGAGGAGCAGGATGATCTTAATGGCTCGTGTCGGTGAGTTATGATTGCCTGATGCTCCCGGTGTCTCTCGGGCCTGCCTGTCAAGCGGAGCGGATGTTTCTGTCAGCCAGAAGGGCCCCCTTGCTCTGAACAGTGCTGGAAAAACACTGACAAATCGCTGTTCCTTGGGGTCCCCTTCCTCGAAACGATGCACAGACCACCCCCCTTTAGCTATCACATTTGTTTCCCAGACCAGGCATGTTGTGATCGATAGTATTTCACAATTGATTAGGTTTCCCCATCAGAGATGCTAAACTCCATTATGCATGGATTCATCTTACTAGTTTTTCTCTCAGAGGACAACCAAGTTCTGAAAAAAGGGAAGAAAAAACAGAAACACTACTCTGACCTTTAAATTGATTATATCTTATTCTCAGGCATGTCACGGCTTTTGGTTCCCAAGTTGGTCATGACGCCCCATCCCAGGAAAAGATCCCATTTGTGTCCTCACAGTGTGAACATACCAGGACTGGTTGGAAGAGGAGTGTCATGGGATGGGATTGAAACCATGCCTGGAGTGAGCAGGCAAATGTTGATTCCAGTGCAAAGGAATAAATTGTAATTAAAATTAAAAACAAACCAAGTTGAGTTATTAGTAGAGATATGGATGGACCTAGAGTCTGCCATACAGAGTGAAGTAAGTCAGAAAGAGAAAAACAAATATTGTGTATTAATGTATATATGTGGAATCTAGAAAAACGATACAGATGAACCTATTTGCAAAGCAGAACTAGAGACCCAGATGTAGAGAACAGATATGTGATCATGGGGCGGAAGGACAGGGGTATGGGATGAATTGGGAGATTGAGATTGACATACATACACTCCCATGTGGAACATGGGCTTCCCTGGAGTCTCAGCTGGTAAAGAATCTGCCTGCAGTGCAGGAGATCTGAGTTCAGTTCCTGGGTCAGGAAGATCCCCTGGAGCAGGAAATGGCAACCCATCCCAGTATGCTTGCCTGAGAAATCCCATAAACAGAGGAGCCTCCAGTCCATGGAGTCACAAGAGTCAGACACGACTTAGTAACTAAACTACCGTGTGTAAAACAGATAGCTAGTGGGAAGCTGCTTGAAAGCTCAGGAAGTTCAGCCCAGTGCTCTGTGATGACCTAGATGGGTAGGACAGAGGAGGGTGGGAGGGAGGGCCA
>NW_011495047.1:9941017-9942994 GCF_000754665.1 Bison bison bison | reverse complement strand
ACTATATCCCAATTAAAATACACATAAATATATGACTTCACTTAAGCAAGTCTGCTTTAATCCTGGCTGCTCATGAAGGCCTTTGATAGGCTGCCTAGCTTTCTACGTATAGGATAAGACCCCCTTATCCACGGCAGAATTTTCCAATACCACTGCTAAGAGCATTATTTAAATTTACTGAACATCTTCTAAATTCTAGAGGCTGTGTCAAGCTGTTGCATGCATGTATTAGTTACTCATTTCTGAGACGAATTACCCCAAGACTTAGCAACACACATATTGTCTCACAGTTTCTGTCGGTCCAAGCACAATTTAGCTGGGTCCACTAGCTCTCATAAGCCCACAGTCTCATCTCAAGGCTTGACTGGGTGAATTCACTTCCAATCTCACTCACGTGGTGGTTGTCAAGACTTAGTTCTTCTTTAGCTGTTGGACCCTACTGCTCCTGGAGTCTCAAGTGAGAGGCCTCCACAGTTCCTTACCATGTGGACCTCTCCATAGAGTATCTCATAACACGGCAGCTTGCTTCATCAGAGCAAGCAAGAGAGAGGGCAGGAGAGAGTACCAGCAAGGTAGACGTCATAGGCTTTTATATCTAATCATGGAAGTGGCGCCCATATTCTCCTGATTAGAATCACATCACTAGGTCCACACACACTCAAAGGGAGGGGATACACAGGAGGAAATACCAAGAGGTGGGGATAATTGGGAGCCATGCCAGAGGCACATGATCTCTGACACACATGGTCTCAGTGCCTGGTCTCCTCAAGGTAACCTTATGAGATAGATGCTGTTGTTATCCTCTGTATTTCACAGATGGTGGAAGCGGAAACTCAGAGAGGTTCAGTAAGTTGTCCAGAGTCACACAGCTTATGGATGGTGGAAGCAGAACTCAAACACAAATACACTTCCATAACCATTCATTGGAATTCAGTGTGATCAGGGAGGTTTCTGGAATGACAGTGGTCCCAAGATCCTGCCCCTCTAAAAGACCAGCTATTCTATCATTGGGTAAAGCTGGCTACCTCTAATTTGAAGGGAACACAAATAGTGGCTTTAGTGTCAAGACCAAAACCTGAATTTTCCCGTTCTAGGCTTTTAATCCCAGACTTGCTGCAGAGATGCAGACTTGTTCACAGTCCTTCACCCCAGCTGTGCCTGCACGAGGCGGCACACTCTTGGTCACTGCCTGCTTTCCCTAACCTGTCATTACTGCTTGTGATTGTTCGTCAACTTATTGTCCTTGGCAACCTGCCTAATGACCTGACTTAGCTCAATAATATTTCATAAACATTTATTAACCGCTACTCTGTGCCAAGAACTGAGTGATGCAGAGAGAAATCAGACACCGTGCATATTCTCCAGAAGTCCACAGAATCTCTTGAATCTAGAGCTGTCTGTCCAGGACAGTAGCTACCGGCCACATATGGCTAATGAGCCCTTGAAATGTGGTTGGTCTGAAATAAGATGTGCTATTACTGTAAAATAAAAGTGGGTTTCAAAGACTTACATGAAAAAAGTTTAAATAGTTCATTCAGTTCAGTTCAGTTCAGTCGCTCAGTCGTGTTCGACTCTTTGCGACCCCATGAATCACAGCATGCCAGGCCTCCCTGTCCATCACCAACTCCCAGAGTTCACCCAAACTCACATCCATCGAGTTGGTGATGCCATCCAGCCATCTCATCCTCTGTCATCCCCTTCTCCTCCTGCCCCCAATTCCTCCCAGCATCAGAGTTTTCCCAGTGAGTCAACTCTTCACATGAGGTGGCCAAAGTATTGGAGTTTCAGCTTTAGCATCAGTCCTTCCAAAGAAATCCCAGGGCTGATCTCCTTCAGAATGGACTGGTTGGATCTCCTTGCAGTCCAACGGACTCTCAAGAGTCTTCTCCAACACCACAGTTCAAAAGCATCAATTCTTCGGCGCTCAGCTTTCTTCACAGTCCAACCCTCACATCCATACATGACCACTTGCTAAAA
>NW_011495047.1:9940190-9940370 GCF_000754665.1 Bison bison bison | reverse complement strand
TGCAATTGTGCAGTAGTTTGAGCATTCTTTGGCATTGCCTTTCTTTGGGATGGGAATGAAAACTGACCTTTTCCAGTCCTGTGGCCACTGATGAGTTTTCCAACTTTGCTGGCATATTGAGTGCAGCACTTTCACAGCATCATCTTTCAGGATTTGAAATGGCTCAACTGGAATTCCATC
>NW_011495047.1:9936669-9939863 GCF_000754665.1 Bison bison bison | reverse complement strand
CACCATCGTGATTATCTTGGTCGTGAAGATCTTTTTTGTACAGTTCTTCTGTGTATTCTTGCCACCTCTTCTTAATATCTTCTGCTTCTGTTAGGTCCATACCATTTCTGTTCTTTATCAAGCCCATCTTTGCATGAAATGTTCCCTTGGTATCTCTAATTTTCTTGAAGAGATCTCTAGTCTTTCCCATTGTGTTGTTTTCCTCTATTTCTTTGTATTGGTCACTGAGGAAGGCTTTCTTATCTCTTCTTGCTATTCTTTGGAACTCTGCATTCAGATGGGTATATCTTTCCTTTTCTCCTTTGCTTTTCGCTTCTCTTCTTTTCACAGC
Source organism: Bison bison bison (assembly GCF_000754665.1). NCBI lineage: Eukaryota > Metazoa > Chordata > Mammalia > Artiodactyla > Bovidae > Bison > Bison bison. The sequence continues at coordinate 9,939,532 of NW_011495047.1, read as the reverse complement.
TATTTGTAAGGCCTCCTCAGACAGCCATTTTGCTTTTTTGCACTTCTTTTCCATGGGGATTGCCTTGATCCCTGTCTCCTGTACAATGTCACGAACCTCCGTCCATAGCTCATCAGGCACTCTGTCTATCAGATCTAGTCCCTTAAATCTATATATCACTTCCACTGTATAGCTCATTAATCATGCTTATATTGATTAAATATAGATGACATTCTGAGTATATTGAATTAAATAGAACATACTACTGGAATCAGAGAAGGCAATGGCAACCCACTCCAGTACTCTTGCCTGGAAAATCCCATGGATGGAGGAGCCTGGTGGGCTGCAGTCCATGGGGTCACTAAGAGTCAGACACGACTGAGCGACTTCACTTTCACTTTTCACTTTCATGCATTGGAGAAGGAAATGGCAACCCACTCCAGTGTTCTTGCCTGGAGAATCCCAGGGACAGGGGAGCCTGGTGGGCTGCCGTCTATGGGGTTGCACAGAGTCGGACATGACTGAAGCAACTTAGCACTACTGAAATTAACTTCACTTTTTATCTATTTAATGTGGCTACAATGAAATTAAAAATTGCCTATGTGGCTCATATCTGTGGCTTCTGTTTTATTTCCAGTGGGTGGTGCTGGTCTAAGAGGTAAGGAGCCAGATAATAACAATCACGTGTGTAGCATGCTCTACCCATGCTCTACACCGGACCCAAGTCATTTTATTCAACCCTCATAGTAAACTCATGCAGTGGGGGTCATTATCCCTATTACAGATAAGGCAGTGACCCACGAGTGAAACCACCGGCCCAAAGTCTCAAAGTGAACAAAGTCCCCCTTGGTGATGAGGGCTGTAATGGCGGAACATGAACAGGTGGGGGCGCCCAAGAGAAAGCGGTCACGCCGCCCCGTAAGGCGAAGCAAACCGTCCAGATGGAGATGACTGATGCTTAGGCTGAGTGAGCCTGGAATAAAGACATCCACGTAGCCAACAAGCAGAAGGGGTTTCCTGAGCAGAGGAAGAGCAGGTGTGAAGTCTCAGAAGCATGAAACTGCATGAAGTGTCCAGGGAATGGCCGAGGAGGAGACAGCTTGAGCTCCAGGAGCAAGTGGAGAGAGATGAGTGGGCAGAGATAAGCAGGAGCTTTGCAGGGAGAGGCCTGCATGCCACACACAGAAGTTTGAACTTTATCATTTGGGTCAGCAGTCTCAAGAGCATTGTAAAGATACCAATGCTTCCCTGGGTCCAGAAGGAGAGTTCAAACAAATGGTTCTCTCTCTCTCTCTCTTCTTTTTTTTTTCTTCCTTCTTTTTCCTTTTTTGTCTGTACCACAGGGCATGCGGAACTTCCTCAACCAGAGGTCAAACCTGGGACCCCTGCAGAACACCCAGGGAAGTTCCCCCATTGCTTCTTAATCTCAACCCTCTGTTCACCCTACACAAGCTGCCTCTGACTTCCTTCCCTGTACTTTCCCTGGGCAGTCTACACAGTCTTCGTGTTCCCTGGCCTCTGTGGTTTTCTCCACCCTGTTTTTTGTTTTTGCCCCTCTGTCCTTTTCCTCACACTCCTCGCTGGGCCTGGAATGTACTCTTCCAGCCCACTCTTCTCCTGGGGAAATCCTGTCCCTCCCGCGGGCAGGGGCTCTGTAGGAGTCACTCCCAGATGGACACACCCTTCATCTCTACCCAGCCTCCAAGGGTTGTGAACCTCTCTTCCAGTTCTCATCTTTCCAGCCTTCTGTTACCCTTCTCCCAGGCTTGTCTGATCCCTGCTACTAGAAGCGAGGACCACATGGGATTCCCTTTGGTCTCCCTTTCAGACCCGAGGCCTGTTACCTGCTCTGTAACTAGCATGATGGTTTCCCCCCCCAAATGTGTTTGAACACCATGGCTGCTTTTTCCAGACTAAGGCAAATGAGCTGGCCCTGCTGTGAACTGCACCATCACCTAGCTGTTCTATTCTGCTGCTCCCTTAGACGCCAGAAGAAGAATGAGGTTTTCCTGTCACTGGAGTGAATGTCGTTTGTTGAGTCAGCCAAAGGGCAAACCGGCACCACACAACTCTATCGGGAAAACGTGTTTAATTGGGAGGGTGCAAAATCCTGTAGTCATTTGCGGAGCCTCCACAACCGAGTTCTGAGAATGGATTTCAACTCTGCCTGGATACCTCGGACCTGGGGTGTTTAAGCGGGGCCTGGATCAGGCTGGAGTTCTCGACCCTAATGGGCAGTACAAATATCATTTTCTGTGTATTCATGAAAAGAAGAGGCTGAAATGCCCCCTTTGGGGATGTCAAATTCCTAGACCCCTAGGGCCGAATGTCATCAGTTTGATCCTATAAAAGCTTAGACTGTCATAGGGATAAGCACCTAATAAAGGGATTTGTAAGCAAAATGAGAGAGGATAATAAGAAGGAGTCCAGATATGAATGCGCTGGTTGAAAATTGTGATGAAAGGTTGTTCTGGGTTCAGACTCAGTGACATAGATGAGAGGGGCTGAGCATGGAGACAGGTCAGATCCACATGAACTGTGGCGAGAACAGGGGGCGATGGGATAGAGAGGAGGTGGATGGGCTTCTTACATGCTGAGAATGGGATGGATACGGTAGGGAAGCCAGGCTCTTTCCAAAAGCCCAAATGGGGCTTCCTCAGTGTTTCCTCTCCTCCATCCTCCCAGAATCCTGACAGGTAGCCAAGCACAGATGAGCCTTATTCCAGGTCAATGTCCAAATGATGTGACAAAATCAGTCCTGCCTGGTTGACTCTATGTAAGGCCATGTTTGTGATGGATCCAGCTCTGGAAAAGCCCATTTATCATGAAGATTCAATGCTTAATGGCCCACTCTCTCTATATATATATATATATATTTTTTTTT
>NW_011495047.1:9929088-9936569 GCF_000754665.1 Bison bison bison | reverse complement strand
TATTTTTTTTTTTTTTGCTTTATTCCCCAACACTAAATATGACTCCAGCCTCCCTCTACTTTTAAATGCCCAGTGTCCTGTCATATTTCCATGCTGAGTTTTGTCCCTGCTCTCTCAGCCTTCCTGGGCTACAAACAGCCACATGGATCTTTTTGCCAGTTCTTTTTTTGTTCCTGTTACCATGGGCCCTTCTGCCCTCCCATCTCCTCTCTCAGCAGCTCAATGTCCTTTCCAATTTAAGCTGAAATCAGACTCCCTCTCCCTTGCTTTTGCTTCCCCACCTCCCGTGGCCTCTCTTGTCATTTATTATTTAACTCAGTCACCTCATTATATATGCACAGGAACCATTTCTGAATATGGCTGCAGTGAAAAAAAAAAAATTAGGATCCAAACCAGAAGCAAACTCACCTCTTCTCAACCTGCCTCCAAAACTCACTGTCATTCTGCTCCAGGCCTGAGCCAAGGCCCCCAGAAGGGCCAACCAGTGAGCACAGATCCGCTAGACAAACCCTCAAGCCCAGTTAACAACTACTTAGGTTGGACATGATGGAAAATTTCCAGATGGCTACTTGCAATTATCCTTCAGTTTATGTAAGTGATGTCTTCCAGAAGGTGGATGTTTGAATGAAATTTCGTACTTAATTCCAAATATTCTAATAAGGGAGGTGGACAACACACAAGATGATTGGTTCAGGGGCCCAGGTTCTATTCCTTAATGTCCACCATTACATCGCTCCTGGACCTTTAGCCTCTCTAAACCTCAGTTTCCCCATCTGTAAAACAAGAGAGTTAGACCAAGTTTCCTCAAGTTTCCAGCAGGGTGAAAATTCTCACATCATTTCTACCCAATGATCCACATGATTCGATTGGAGATCCATCCCTATAGTTGAAATTCAGTTCACTCGGAGTCAGTAGGTAATAAGGACACTGGCTATGCTGCTGCTCTTCAGGAAGAGGGACTTTAGATTAACCCCTGAACCTCTTCCTGTGTACAGATGAAGAAGCCGGAGCCCTGAGAGGAGAAGCAGCTAACCCAAGGTCATACAGCATGAGAAGAGTCAGACAAGAAGTCAGGACTCCTGGCTGCTTGGATGGTGATTTCAGCATGACTGCAAAGATTTTGCCCTCTTTCCATTGAGTGGGGTCTATATTCCCACTCTTCATCCTGATGTATAGGGTGTATGGAAGTGATGCTACGTGATTTCCAAAGTGAGGATTAAAATGGCCATGCAGCTTCTGCCTTGCCTTCAGAGATCTCTCACTTGCTCTTTGATCCCTGAGCCTCCAGTTCAGCAATCCTGACAACTCCATGCCCAAGAGGCCACGTGGAGACATTAGCCAGCCCATCCCGAATGCCAGATGTGTGCGTGAAGAAACTAGATTTGAAGTGGTCCAGCCCCTCCAGTTGAAGGTGCCCTCACCATTTAAGTCCTCTTCCAAGACTCCAGACCCCACAGAGCAAAGAAGAGCCTCCCCCTGCCCTCTTCTGACTCCTGACCCACGGAGTCCAAGAGCACGATAAAACGGTGCTGTTTGCTACCCCTAAGCTTTGGAGTGGGTTTTTTACATAGCCGTAGAGAATGCCAAGAACTGCTCAACTCTCACACTGGTTAACGACCGAGCTTGGGGGTCCCTGCCCCAAGTGACCGATCCTGTCTCCAACATAATCACTCGCACAGGCTTTCACCCCACTCGCCAGGCCAGGTTCTCTTCTGTCCTCCAGGAGTCCTTGTTCATGTGCATGTCAGACCAAACACACCGGACAGTAAGTGATTTATTAATGTCTCTTCTCTACACTGTGAGCTCTACAGGGCACGGCTGTGTTCTGCACATTTCCCCAGCCGGTGCCTCACACATACTGGGCAGGAAATCAAAGGCGTGTGGAGTGAAACTGGCAAGGACCACCACCAATCACGCTCCGGACCTCCGCCTCGTCCTCCTCCAGGGAGGGCGCAGTCCTTTCCTCTTTAGGGGGGCTCCCTCTGCTTCACATCAACCCTGCAGCAGAGAAGGGGGAAAGCCTTGTGCTGGAGCAGAGGACAAAGAGAACTCAGTCAGCTGGGACTGGGACCAGGGGAGAGCCAGCCATTCCAGAGAGCCAGACGTGTTTTGTCAGTTGTTGCCTTTATGAATGTACATGCCCTGAAACCCCGGTTAATTTTCTTGTTCAAACATTGGTTTAAAATTGTTGGCTCTGGGAGAGATACTGTCCTTCAGTAGGTTCTCTTATAAAGTTTGCCACTCCAAGGTCTGATTCAGCAGCAAACTGGAAAAGTTCCTGGTTGCTAAGAGACCAGAGAGCAAATTACCAGCTCACAAAAGACGTAGCTAAGGCCGGTAAGACAAAACAAAACAGAATAGAAAATAGGCCACCTCAAAATCAAAAATAAGGTAAATATACCGGCTGGGAAAACCTCTGATTGGAAAAGACAATTATAAATATTCTTCACGCTGAAAGGTAATGATGCGCTGTTGGTAGCTATGCGCTTTGTGGTTTGTCACTTCAAGGAAACAGCAGGGGAGCCCCTTTCTGGCCCTGAAATTCTGAATCCTTGAGTCAGAGGGAAAAACAAACTGTCCCAGTTGATAAGGAGGCAGAAAAAAAAAAAAAAAAACATGAATAAGGCTGCCTTTTTCATGAGCTCTGCTTGCCAGGTGGGTGAACCGGATGCCTGTGGCTGTGGCCCAGAAACATCTCTGCAAGAAAATAAAAACCTCCCTCCAGGAAAGGTTTCTGATCACTGCTGGTAAGGGGTCCCAGAACCACAACACAGGGTGCTGGCCCCCCAGGAGTAGGACAGACACTTGGGGATCCAACCTGGGCATATGACCAGGGCGAGCATTAGCTGGGACTGGCTCAAAGAAAAAAATACCCAATGGGTCCCAGGTATTTCTTTCCTTAAAGTGCTATTCTAGCTATGGTTTTTTTAGTCATTGCTTTTCTAGCCAAATGATTTAATAAAATATTAAAATGTCTTGGTAATGGTGAAGAGAAAATAGCATGCTAATCTCTCTCAGTGAACCTGGTTATGGCAGAAATTCAGCTCCTCAGGCAGAAAGACTTCCTAAGACCCCACTGTTCAGCTGGACAAATAGTAGAAAAATCCTATAAGTGGAAATTACCAGCCTTTTGAGAGAGGAGCTTGAAAATCTTAGATGACCATAGAAGAGTCACAGTCACCTAGGTTTTGGAGCTCAGAGAAGAAATGAAGTGAGCAAAAAAGGTAGAGGATCAGAGAAACATGAATTAAGAGAAAACTAAGCCAGCCAGTAGGTGTATGTCAGGGAGTTCTGGAGTGATGTGGCTAACAGCTATGTGACCATACAGTTTCTACTCATCAATACTTGTTGAGCAGCAAAAGGATTTCAAACTATGATGGATCCAACAAGCATGAAATAATCTTTAGGGGAGAAAATACAATTCTCCACATGGCAGCCTCCTTGAGATCTTTTCTGACAATCTTTTTTGCCAGATTTCAAACGGCAGGCAACTGCTGTTTCAGGCAGAATTGGTAGCCACCCATGAAAGACTGTATTATTATCCCAAATATTGTGTCCCTCCCTGTGGGAGAAACACACACCTCCACTAGTTGCTAAGTCATGTCCGACTCTTTGTGACCCCATGAACTATAGCCACCAGGCTCCCCTGTCCACGAGATGATCCAGGCAAGAATACTGGAGTGGGTTACCATTTCCTTCTCCAAGGGATCGTCCCAGCTGGGAGATCAAACCTGCATCTTCCACATTGGCAGGCGGATTCTTCACCGCTGAGCCACCAGGGAAACCTGCCTGTTCACAGACGTGACCATGTGACTTGTAGCCCATGAAATGTGAGCGTAAGTCCCACATGTCACTTCTGGGTAAATTTTAAGAGCTAGCACGGGCTTTCTGGCTTTCCTTTACCCTGCTATCATAATGACCATTAATGTTCTAGAAAGTGCCTTATCCAACAGCAGCGGTCCCCAAGAGGAGAATGCATGGCACACAGCTGCAACTGGATTGCAATGGACATGTAGCCCAGGTGAAAAATAAGGCTCTGTCATAGCCGCAGAGATTTGTGGTTATCTGTGCTGTGATTCCAGCAAAACCTAGCCTATCTGACTAATGGGCCACCCCTGGGACTAAAATGTGCCAGAATCATCCTCACCCAGACTTTCTCACCTACCTGGCCACAGTCCACCAGGAGGGGAAAGTCATTGGGAATTCCCAGAGGTCCAGTGGTTAAGATTCCACGTCCTCAGCAGGTTCAATCCCTGTTCAGGGAACTAAGACCCTACAAGCCTCACAGTGTGGCCAAAAAAAATAGTCATTATGTTCCCAATAGCCCACTTAGAATTCACACGTGGTGCCCAGCTGATTCTATGTTCTGGGAAATCAGGGCTGAAGGCTCTGAGGCCCTGCTGCTTAGCGTAGCTCAGAAACCACACAGAGCCCAAAAACAGTGTGTGGAGCCGAGTGGGAAGAACATAACTTCATGTATCCGAAACGCAGATGGGAGCAGGCTCGCCAGTTCTGGTTTAACAGAAAACTAAACAAAACAACAAAATTACACCTTCTTGTTTGTCAACCTTTAGAACTCTAGAGGGTTTTGATTAAAAAAAAAAAAGTCTGGCTCCCAAAGTCATAGGAAATAACATGACATTTTTACTATATAGCACAGGGAACTCTGCTCAGTGTTATGTGGCAGCCTGGATGGGAGGGGAGTTTGGGGCAGAATGGATACATGTGTATGTGTGACTGAGTCCCTTTGCCGTCCACCTGAAAGCATCACATCATTATTAATTGTCTATACTCCTATACAAAATGAAAAAAATTTTTTACAAGGAAATAACATAAGGTTTTATTGAAGAAACTTGGATTTTCCCCTCAAAGCTTGTTCACCCCTCCAAAGCCCACAACACCCCACCCATCAGTGCTGCTCTTTGCCCCAAGCTCTCTCTTCTCCCTCTTTCCCCCAAACTCCAGCCTGTGTCTCAAACCCCCAGCATCTATTTCCCAACTCCTTTCTGCCATTCTCTTCCACATGTTATTAGATAAACATTCTTCCCATCTTCCTCACTCATTATCCCAATCTGCAGGTGAGGTCGCAGAAACCGGGCTTGTCCAACATACATGCCCGTCAGAGAGCTCCAGAGAGGAAAAGCTCTGAATTCTTCTCCTATTTTGTTTATGACAAACTTTTGCTTCCCACAGGGAAACCCAGGTAAGAAATTAACCTTAATAGCAGCAGAGAGGGAGTGACAAGAGATACTTGCTGGGAAACCGTGGAAAGGCAGGGAGCAAGCACGGCCACAGCTCTTCATATGGTTCCTGTGGCCACTTTAGGGAGCTGTACTGAGCCACCGGTTGGATGTGTCTTGGCAGACAGGTCCTGGGAAGGGGTCCTGGCCAAAGAGAAAGCTTGAACCCTTCATGGAGTTTTGAATGGGACTTTTTGAGCAAGTCAGAATTTCTGTTAACACCCCCAAAGTGGCAGACAGGAGGCAAAAGTGCTCCCACATTCTAAAGAGGAAGTGATCTGGGCGAACCTGCAGGATTTATTCAAAGCTGCATCACACAGTCTTGCCACCCCCACTTTCAGCACCCCAAGAGAAAGATGAGGAGTGTAGTCCCCTGAACTAGGGGCATTTCTAAGAGTAGAGAGTCATAGCCGAGTAGTGAGAAAGGCTGGGATGTTTCCCCATCCCACCCCTCCCCAGGGAGGGGCTTCTGCCAGCCTTCAGGGGAGGCAAGGGAGTCCGAGATCAGTTCAGAAGGTGGGAGGCCTTCAAACCAGAGAGTGAGTCCAACACCCAGCTGGCTGAGCCACAGAAACCAGTAGACTGACACAGTGTTCCCACAGGACAGGACTTGGGAGCCTGCTCGTCCTTGCCCTCCAAGCCCTAGAACAGGGAGGCTGGCAGCTGCTGCTTTCCCAGAGAACTATTAATATAAAGTGATGGCCTGAGATGGCAGAGATGCAGAAAGGACATGGGGGCAGCTTTCCCCTGATCAGCTGTAGTGACACCTGGGCCACAGGAGTGTGATAAGTCCTCCACCCAAAGGGGAAGCCCAGAAGGTGGGGGGCAGTAAAAAGTAGGTTATTCCTCCTCCCCAAGGCAGGTCTCCAGCTCAGGAACAAGCTGCGGGGTGGGGAGAGGAGAAGCCTTGAGTTGGGTGTGAGATCAAAATTTTAATGTAGGCTGGGTTGGACCCTTCAATGCCTGAAAGAGATGAAACAGCCAAAATAAGGATAGTTATTAGAATTGATAAAGAATCCGCCTGCCAGTGAAGGAGACTCAAGAGATGCAGGTTCAATCCCTGCATTAGGATGATCCCCTGGAGAAGGAAATGGCAGCCCACTCCAGTATTTATACCTGGGAAACTCCATGGACAGAGGAGCCTGGCAGGCTGCAGTCCATGGGGTCGCAAAGGGTTGAACATGACTATGGCACATTAGAGCTGAAAGTGCCCCCAAACTGTAACTTTTGCCTGAGACATCAAGGAAAGAGGAAGGAAACTGCAACAGAAAGCTTGAAAATGGGAGATGGAGAAAAAAATAAAGAAATAAAGCCATTTCCTGATTGTGAGTCCACAGTGAGTCAAATTGGTAAAAACAACAATAACACCAGGAGGGGAAGTTCACCAAACAAAGAAATGTTCTCCTTGAGCAATTATTGTTGAGAAGAACTGCCATAGAACATGCCATCCTCCATCCCATTAAAGCCTGCATTCTCAGGAACAGTAGGGCCCCCCAAGGGGGTGAAAATTGGCTCTTAGAGGGGAAGACCAAAAAACCAGATATTTCAAAGTTTTATGATTCTCCAAGGGTCAACTCTAGCCAGTAAATACTATCAGTTTGTCTTGTTGTCGTTCAGTTGTGTTCTCTTTGCGACCCCATGTACCACAGCACAGCAGGCTTCCCTGTCCTTCACTATCTCCTGGAGTTTGCTCAAACTCATGTCCATTGAGTCAGAGAAGCCATCCAACCGTCTCATTCTCTGTCGCTCCCTCCTCCTCCTGCCCTCAATCTTTTCCAGCATCAGGGTCTTTCCCAATGAGTCGGCTCTTCAAACCAGGTGGTCAAAATATTGGAGCTTCAGCTTTAGTATCAGTCCTTCCAATGAATATTCAGGACTGATTTCCTTTAGGATTGACTGGTTCGATCTCTTTGCTATCCAAGGGAGTCTAATGAACTGAAATAGGGTGGAATTGTGTACTTATGAGAGCGATAATGAGGAAAAGTTTTAGAAACATTGCGTTCTAGAGAAGAGCCGTGTTCTACCCCAATTTAGAGTTGGTGCTTAGATGTTTTTCAGACCCCAAATAGAATTGTTTTCACTGACTTTGCTTTGATATTTCATTTTGAGGACTTCATCTCCTGCCTCATAAGCCTCCAAAGGAGAACTTTCTTTCAGGTCTCACTCTAAAGAAAAGCAGTGCTCCTACTGGATAAGTGGTTTGTCTTTTATGTATACGAAAAAAGCAAACTCAAATTAGGT
>NW_011495047.1:9917662-9928988 GCF_000754665.1 Bison bison bison | reverse complement strand
GTCAAGTTTCCCTCTTTGCTTCAGCCACAAGGGAGCTCAGGGCAGCTCTTGCAAGATTTACAGAACTGGGTGATCTGCATGTCTGGGACTTCATCTTAACTGTGCTGTTAGCATTTTTCTACTTGTAATTCTGCCACAATTCTATCAGCTGTGTTTTAACTCTTTTCCACTTCACGTTTTTTTATAAGCCCCTTAAAATCCTTTGTGGAGGAAGTGAAGTACAAATACAGAAAGAGGAATACTTCTTCGCTCTTCTTCCAAAGCATTTTCTCCACCCATTGACATTATTTTCTTAACTCAGGGTAGAACTGATACGTATTCCAGTAAGTTTGATTTTCATCCTAGTTTTCCAGATATCAAGGTCCTCTTGGAATCTGATTCTGTGACCTGATGCATTCTCCACTCTTTCAGCTTTGTGTTTTCCACAACGTCAAGCACACCTTCTTTGTTTTCATCCAAGTCATTGATAACAATGTTGAGTGGACAGAGCCAATGCAGACCCCTGTGGAATGCCACTAGAGACCTCTTTCCAGTCACTTCCACATATTAGTTACTTTTTTCCTTTGATGTGGTTGAATCAACCGTTAGTCCATCACATTCCTGTGATACCTGTGCATTGGAACAGCCAAGAGACTTAATCAAATGCCTCTCTGGACTCCAAAGAACCTCTGCCCACACGGTCACCTATAATGCCTTCCAACAAAAGGAAGTAGATGAGGGGATTCCAGGGTGGTCCAGTGGCTAACACTCAGTGCTCCCAATGTGGCGGGCCTGGGTTTGATCTCTGGTCAGTAAACTAGATGCCACATACCTCAACTGAAAATCCCATGTGCAGCAACTAAGCCCCACACAGCCAAATAAATTAATTAAATAAATATTTTTTTAAAAAATAAGGAAGTAGATGGGCACTGGATGCTAGGAACTCAACTCTCTTGCAACTGTGCTTGTTTCCACCTCTGCCTTAAGTATTTGATATCATATCCCCAAAGCCAGAAGACTAGGCTGCCAGCAGCACCAGTGAAACAATACCTGGTCCAGGGCTTTGCATTTGCTACTGAGTGGATGCCTCATGTAGGTTCTCCTGACTGGTGCAGCCCGAGTCACACACCTGGCCCCAGGTACAAAGGGAACTAAAAACCCCTGTTCTCTGGGGTCTGCCATGGGAACTCCGACAAGCCTTAGAACAGTATTCAACAGGCACCAAGCTATCAGACAACCTGACAAATGTACCTGGAGCTCCAATCCTGGAGTATGGCTGCTGTCCAGAGCCCAGGCTCCACCCTGCACTTCTGCTGCACGTTCCCAGGACGGGAACCTGATTGGCTGACCTTGGATGGGATGCTTTGCCCAGGCTCGACCTCCCCGGCCGAGGCTGCGGGGTCAGGCTGTGCTCCTGGGGTGTAGCCCCCTGAGTCCGCCAGTGACTGAGCCTCTGCCAGGGGCTGATCTCAGACTCCCTCCTGGGGCATCTCTTAATCACTGAGTGACCATACGAGGAGTAGACATCCTGCTGCTCCTCCCCCAATAAAGACAGTTCCAAAGTGAGACCTACACGGTGCACAGTGACCTTGGGACTTGCGCTAAACTCCCTTCTCTTCCCCATCCACTTCCTCGTGCCCTTACTGATTTTTTTTCCTGGGGACACTTCTTAACCCTTTCCTAACACTTTTACACAAACCCTCATCTCAGGGTCTGCTTCTGGAGAGCCCAGACTGAGACAGACAGACATGGCTGCCGGAGGTCAACAGTGGTAAAGAAGGAGGAATGAGAAAACCCTGAAGTGTCTACCTTCCCCCTGGTTTGACCTTTTCCAGACAGTCCTGGTTCTGCTCTCTCTCCTCTTCCCAGTTTTGTGCATAGTTTGCTGGATGTTAGTTCCCCAACCAGGGATTGTACCTGCACCCTCAGCAGTGAAAGCATGGAGTTCTAACCACTGGACCACCAGGGAATTCCCCCATCCTGGTTCTGAAAGTGAGAACATCTGCCAAACATCTGCCCCAGCCCTGCCCTAGTCAAGGACCAGAGCTGGGACTCAAAACCAACTCTCTTGAAGACACACACATCTTCTCGTAATCCTGGGGTGAGAACATCCCAGCCCATGTGCTGTGACTTCCAGAATTCTCTTTTCCACTTTTTGAATGTCAAGAGCGCATATGCCCATCTCTTGTCTTTGAGCACAAATCTCCTCCTCTATAATTTATCAAAGATGAATGAAAGTGGCTCTGAAATCGCTTGTCAGGTCCCTCCAGGACGACAGGACATAACTCACCAGGCTCAGAGCCCCGAGTTCATTACAGCTGCTGTGCCTGGCTCTCCTGCCTCCTCACCTGCCCTTGACTTCAATCACCTCTTTGCAATGCTTTTCCCACCCTCTCCAGTGAAAGACCACTTCCCCCTCTGGAGAAGAAGGAGGTAAAACAGTAATTGAGCAGCAATGCTCTCATTTTGTCTTCAGCCCCGAACATTAAATCATTTTCTCTAAGCAATGCCTGCCCTTAATCTTTGCATGCTCCACAAAGATAAATAGGATTCTTCCCTAGAGTTCATAACTCTTAGCTATTTCAAGGCATCAGACTTCCTACCTTGGTTCTTACAGATGGGGACACACTGGTGAACTCCGCTTAGCTTGTGTCATTCATTCAGGGCCCTTTTGCACAAACCTAACCTCCATGTCTGAATCCCAGGCCAACTGTTTGGGAACCCAGCCTGCTGCTTGTTTTGCTGACAGCTGTTGCTCCTTCTTTATTCTTTCTCATCTCCCTCCTTAAGAGCCTGACTAAAAGGTTCTCAGTCATCTTCCTTGGCCCATACTTTCAATCTTCCTTGCTTTTTTTCCTGAGGACAGAGTTCATGAAATCACCCTCTTCTTTCACTTTGAGAGGGGACCCACGTGATCTGTCCCCAGGAAACACTCTTTCCTGCAAGTGTGGTCTGCAGGCAGTTGTCTTTAGGGTCCTCTGAATGCTTGAGATGCTCTAGCCCTAGTGACCCCCTGGTTCCCAGCTTCTGCCTTATATGTCCCCCTATTTCCTTTCCGTTTTTGTTTTGTTTTGTTTTGTTTTGTTTTTTGCCATACCAAGTCTTAGTTGCAGCACGTGGAAACTTAGCTCCCCAACCAAGGATCGAACCTGTGCTCCCTCCGATGGAAGTGCAGAACCTTAACCACTGCACCACCAGGGAAGTATTTTTCTTTCCATTTTTGTACTATTCTCTTTTAAACCTACACCCTAAGAGATTGGGGGCTTCCCAGCTGGCTCAGTGGTAAAGAATTCACCTGCAAACGTAAGAGATGCAGGAGACTAGAGTTCAATCCCTGGGTTGGTGAGTTTGATCCCTGGGTCAGGTAGGTCCCCTGGACTAGAGTAAGGAATGGCCCGTATTCTTGCCTGGAAGAGTCAGTGGACAGAGGAGCCTGGCAGGCTTCAGTCCATGGGTTGCAAACAGTCATGACTAAGCAACTGAGCACACACAAACACTAAGAGATTCACCTCCTTCTTTGGCTAAAGTCCCTTTTTCCTCTTCAGCTAGATCAATGCTGTTTTAAAACAACGATGCCAGGAAGAGTAAATGAGAATCTAATGAAAATAGTTAGTGTCAGGAAGCGGGTAGAAATGCAGTGGAAGCGGTAATGACGAGACAGCCACATTTATACCTTTTTATGCATTTTTTATTTTATAATCATTTAGACGTTTTACTTGTTTCAAAAATTAAATCAACAGCTAGCTCTGTATTAAGACATATAGGAAAAACAATTATTTTGGACACTATTTCCTGACTATACATATATAGTGGACATAATCTAAAGAAAAAGAACTACACAGAAGCCTCAGACCTGATTTGATAGGTCTGCTGTTAGCAGGATTTCAGCTGTAGTAATTCTAAAATGACTTGCTTGTATTTTAGGATCGAGAAAATTAGTAAATATATTGACATTGCTTAGAAGCGGCTCTCACTGTGAGAGAAAGGAAGCATCAATATGGAATGTGGGGAGGGGAGGAAGAGCCTGTGGTGTTGGATTTGATTGGAAATATCAAAGTGAATTCAAGACTTGTTTTATTTGAAAAGAGGATTTCTTAGCTCTGTCCACTGAAAACGGCTAGAAACAACAATACTCCAACAATAATGAGCATACCAAGCCACCAGATTTTGGTTATCAAATACCATTCTCCATTAAAAGGAACCAGGCAGGGCCCCTTGGAGAAATGACTAATTCAATTCTGCAGCAGAGAAAGTGCAAGGTGAGCCCAGGGTATCAGGTTATACTAAAAATCAAGAAAGTGCTTAAATTCTAATTTAAGACGTGTCACAGGAACACAAGAACCAATCTGAAGGGGCTCCCACTGGCCAAATTTGGGACAATTTGAGCTTTAATATTTGTAATGAATTATGACACATTGAATCTTTTTTTAAAGTCCTTGAGTTCATGGTGATATTCAAAAGAGTAGAGAAACTCTACAGAAGAAAGTCTGTTAATGAAGTAGAAGGAATGATAGAATTAGGAAAATTACCATGTACCATATTATAACGGTACTAATCCCCTCCGCTAAGGATCATCAGTGCATTCTGACAATTAGGTAAGAATTGGTAGGATATTCAGACAATCCAAGTTTAATCCCCCCAGATTACTTATTAATTAGACAGGTACAGTGGAGAAATATGGTGGCCACCACTTGACCAAAGGATCATCTAAGCATGATGAAGAGCAGGTTCAACTGACATGAAACAGCCCCCAGTGTGCGACAGTGGGGAGCACACCTCACCAGTGCAGTGTTCTTACCCAAATTTTTGCCTGAATTCAATCAGAGGCAACAACTGCAAAGACCCAGACTGTGGGAAACTCCACAATAGAAATTACATGGATTCTTCAAAAGTGTCCACATCAAGAAGGACCAGAAAGTTGAAGGAAACTATTTCTCTCTTAGAAAAAGTGCATGATCTTAGAGAAAGGATTTCCGTTTGAGCAGAAAAGCCTAGAGCCAAAAGATCAAAGAAGAGAGAGAAAGGGGGAAGGAAGACAGTCTTTTACAGAGAGCTGGGTCACTCTCACTCACACGGAGCCTTTTTAGGTACAGATGCTACACCTGTGCTGTACCCACCATATCTCATGAAGTCCACCCAACAGCCCCCACCACACATAAGGCAGGTACTACTCTCCTCCTCATTTTATGCCATGAAATATGAGGCTCAGAAAAGTTCATTAACTTGTCCAACATCACACAGCTTCACCCCTAGTAATCTGGGACCAAACTCCACAGCCTTAACCACTGTGCTGTCCCTTACTGCCTACATGGGGGCTTGAAGGGAAGGGACACAAGAACTGATATTTATCAAGCAGCTGCAAACTCGTTATCTTGTCGAGTTCTCTCTGCAGCCCCATGAAGTAGGTCTCATCTCCTTCTATTGAGGAAGCTCAGCAAATGGACTCTGAGATAAAGCTGATTGTGTTCCCTCATGTTGTTCAAGACTAAAAGGTGCCAGCGTCTGCATTGGGTTCTCTGAGTGAATAACACCCAGAATCTGCTGAGGCCCAGACACCTCCTCCCTGGGAGCTGTGCAATTCAGGACTGGAAGTGATGTGTCGAGGGTTACACGGCCAGGATTTGAAACCAAGGACTCTCAGACCCGAGCCCCCTTCCACTGCACTGCCTCCCTGGGAAAGTCCTGCTGCCCCTCAGCCTCCAAGGTAGTCAGACATCTCCTGCCAAGGATCAGAGCCCCGCTTTGTGCTGGGAGAGCATTGTCAGAGGCGAGAGCTCTTCCACGCAGGTCTCTGCTGCAGAGGCAGAGGCTTCCGGAACCAACACCTGGCCTTGTCAGCGGCCCCTCAGCCAAGCTTCTCATGGTGGCGGCTGCTCAGTGTGATTTCAGAGGATGGGGAAACACACACACAATCTCAAAATGACCTCTTCCCCCACTGGCTCACCTCAGCCCTGGAAATTCCCCTGGCTTTGGTCCAGTGGAGATTTATGTAGTTGCTATTGTTTATTAGTATACACATGGCCCCTCTGGAAAGCTGGGAGTTAACCACTGGGGGTCTGGGACAAAGAGATCAGTTGCGCTGGGGGAGGGAGAGGGAGGCGGGAAGCTGAGTCTTGTCAGAGAAGAGGCAGCCTCGGTGGAGGATTGAGGGAGGGCAGGGGAGTTGTCTCTTGAAAAGGCGAAACAAACTAATCACAAACAGGGAAGGACTCAGAAAGGCCACCCTCTGCTCTCCCACACTGTGGTCTGACGCAGTGATTGAGTGTGAAAGCAAGCAGCCAGGGCTCAAACCACAGCGGTGTCATTGCTGACTATGTGGTCTCGGGAAACTTACTCAATGCCACTGTCTTCATCTGCTGTGTGCTCTGCTGTGCTCAATCACGTCTGACTCTTTTGCAACCCCACAAGGCTCTTCTGTCCATGGAATTTTCCAGTCAAGAACACTGAAATGGGTTGCTATTTCCTACTCCAAGGGATCTTCCTGACCCAGGGATCGAACTTGTGTCTCTTGAGTCTCCTGCGTTGGCAGGTGAATCCTTTACCAGTGCACCACCAGGGAAGCCCACGCCAACTTTGGAGATGTTTGGAAATCCAGGGAACAAACCCAGAACCTCACACGCCCCAGTCATTATCTCCATTTGTTATCCTTAAACAAGGACAATGACAGTTCCATCTTACAGGGTTTTCTGGAGGCTTCAATGAAGCAATCCCTATGAAGTATTTAACCAGAGTTCCCAGCCCTGAATAAAGGCACAGTAAATGTTTAATATTATTATTAATGTTTAAGCCTGTAGCCTATCTCCACCACCAGTATCTCCAGCCATGAGCTTCCTTTGGAATCCGCCAAAGGTCCTAGGGTTCACTGATGCTCTGGAAGTGAATTGCTTGTAAACTGCAACTGTAGAAAAATAAGAAATGTCTATAAATTGATTGTGAAAAGATCTCAAGATCCATTGTCAAGTGAAAAAAAATAGCAGAGCACAAAAGAATACGGGGAAAGTGAAAAAAGTAATATACTCCCCTATGTAGTTAATATGCTTAAAATTAACTCTGAAAGAAAACTCAAGAAATGGCAATATTTTCTCTAAGGAAGCAAAACCAAGGGGCCAAAAGACAAGACAGTCACCGAGTTGCCTTTTATACATTTTGAATTTTAAACTGTTAAAAATATATAGACTTTTGTTTAAGAGCATTGGACTTGGAATCGAACAGACCTGTGTTCAAAACCCAAAGCCAATGGTTGTGATGTTGGGCAGGTCACTTCAATCTCTGAGCCTTGGTTTCCCCATATGTAAAACAAGGATAGGAATCACACCTGTATGGCAGAGTTATTGTGAAAACTCACTGAGACTGTGCCAAAAAAAAAACAAACAAAAACATGTGGAAGTAGCTATAACTAAGATGGCTTTTGATCACGTAAGCTGAATCTGAATGTATTTCCTCCTATGTGCCTAGGAGAGCATTGTAGGCTAGGTTAAGGACAGTAGATGGAATAAAAGATGTAAAAGTGTAGGAAGTGTCTTTCCTACAAGTTCTGGAGGACGGCAGGTCCCTTCACGCATGCGTGCTGTTCACAGCAGTGGACCATCTCAACACTGGTCACTGGATCCTAAGGGTCCTGTGACATAAACAAGACAGAGATGCATAGCACCATTTTACAAGCTCCACTATCCCATGGACCTGCAGAGGGAGTCTCATGTTATTAATCAAGCAGACACGGAGAGAGGCAGCCTGTCAAAATTGAGAGTGCGTTCGTTCTAGGGAACAAAACAGAAAAAGTTCTGGCTGGTCATCTAATCATGCTGAGCCTCAGTTTCTGCATCCACAGAATGGAAATTATCCCAATACCTACTTTGCAGAATGTTAAATGAATTAGATACAAAATGCCGGGCTGGATGAAGCACAAGCTGGAATCAAGATTGCCGAAATCAACTGTTGAGAAATATCAACAACTTCAGATATACAGATGATACCACTCTAATGGCAAAGAAGTGAAGAGGAATGTAAGAGACCCTTGATAAAGGTGAAAGAGGAGAGTTGAAAAGCTAACTTAAAACTCAACATTCAAAAAACTAAGATCATGGCATCCAGTCCCATGATTTCATGGCAAATCAATGGGGAAAAAGTGGAAACAGTGACAGATTTTATTTTCTTGGGCTCCAAAATCACTGCAGATGGTGACTGTAGCCATAAAATTAAAAGACAGTTACTCCTTGAAAGGAAAGCTTTGACAAACCTAGACAGCATATTAAAAATCAGAGACATCACTTTGCCAACAAAGGTTTGTATAGTCAAAGCTATGGTTTTCCAGTAGTCATGTATGGATGTGAGCGTTGGACCATGAAGAAGGCTGAGCACCAAAGAATTGATGCTTTTGAACTGTGGTGCTGGAGAAGACTCTTGAGAGTCCCTTGGACTGCAAGGAGATCAAGCCAGTCAATCCTAAAGGAAATCAATGCTGAGTATTCATTGGAAGGACTGATGCTGAAGCTCCAATACTTTGGCTACCTGCTGCAAAGAGCTGACTCACTTGCTCACTAGAAAAAAGCCTGATGCTGGGAAAGATTGAAGGCAAAAGGAGAAAGGGGTGGCAGAGGATGAGATGATTGGATAGTATCACTGACTCAATATACATGAACTTGAGCAAACTCCCAGAGATGGTGAAGGACAGGAGAGCCTCACGTGCTGCAGTCCATGGGGTTGCAAAGATTTGGACACAACCTAGAGACTGAAAAACAAAGTGAATTAGAGATTTAAGCACCATGACAAAAACGTGGTTGCAGTTCAATGAGTAAAGTGAAAGTGAAAGTTGCATCCAACTCTGCGACCCCATGGACTGTACATGGACTATACTCCAAGCCAGGATACTAGAGTGGGTAGCCTTCCCCTTTGCCAAGGGACCTTCCCAACCAGGGATTGAACCCAGGTCTCCTGCATTGCAGGTGGATTCTTTACCTGCTGAGCCACAAGGGAAGCCCAAGAATACTGAAGTGAGTAGCCTATCCCTTCTCCAGCCAACCCAGGGATCTTGCCAACCCAGGGATCAAACCAGGGTCTCCTGCATTGCAGGCAGATTCTTTACCAACTGAACTATCAGGGAAGCCCTGAAATCCCACCATTATTTGTGTGGGATTTTTTAACTTTTTATTTTATGTTGGAGTATAGCCGATTAACAATGTTGTGACAGTTTGAGGTGGACAGCAAAGGGACTCAGCCATACATATGCATGTTTCCATTCTCCCTCAAACTTTTCTGCCATCCTGGTTGCCACATAACATTGAACAAAGTTCCTTGTGCTATACACTAGGTCCTTGTTGGTTATTCATTTTAAATATAGTGGTGTTACCTGTCAATTCCAAACTCCCTAACTACCCTTCTCCCCTTCCTTCCCCCGCCCCCCGGCAACCATAAGTTCATTCTCTAAGTGTGAGTCTTTTCGTAAATAAGTTCATTTGTACCATTTCTTTTTAAAGTGAGCAAATGAGGGATTTGTGTGGGATTATTATGAGGAAGGTTTGTGTTCATAGGCACCAGAAATGGGCCTGAGCAACTCAAAGAATCTCTGCCTTCCAAGAGCTCACAGTCTAATGAGAATAAGAGAGAGAGAAAAGAAGAAATAGGTGTCAATATGGGTATAGTCATCTCTCTCCATCCAAGTTCCCCTTAAATAAAGTCCTAGTTTGCACGTGTGTGTTCCTATATGTGATGGTCTCATAAGTGCCATGTAAGTTGCTCCCACTGGCCATGATTTTGAAATAAGAAGGTGAGGGTAAGAAGTAGGAGAAGGTGGTAAGGCAAGTGCAAAACAGACATGAGGTTTTGCAAAGATACTTGGAAAGATAAAGGAAGGTCAGGATGAGTCCAACAGGGCTTCTGAGAAGCTACCCTTATAGGGCATCTGTGAGGAGAAGGTACAACGAGGTGGGTGATCAGGGACCCTGGCATAGGCTTGTCACAGGGCATTGCCTTGGGAAGGGGAGCTGACAAGTGTAGCCCCAGCAGGCTGAGTATGTCACATGCAAGTTCTCCTTTTTTTTTTTTCTTTCTTATGAACCTTGATTATTCTAGAAGCTGAGTCAACAACCCTGAGTCATAAAGTCAAAAGGCAGTAACAGTAGGGTACTGATAATACAGAACACCATGCACGTGCTCTGGTGGGAATGATCTCATTTCACCTTTGAGACAATCCAGAGAGCACGTGCTATTTCTATCATCCCCATCCTACAGATGGGGAAACAGGCTCGGGAAAACTGAGTTACCTTCCCTATCCAAGGTCCCACAGCTGCCCAGTGGAGAAGCCAGGATTCGGAGCCACGTCTGTCTGTTGACAACACTCCTGCTCTTCCTCCCTGCACTGTAGGTTTTTAACATACTTATTCCTGCTCTGAAGAAAAAGGTATTTAGATGTGGCAGTGGTGGTCTAGAAATCTATACATGTGATAAATGAGCCTAGAATTATGCCCAAAGACAAACCCCATAAATGAGCACCTGCAAAAGCCAGTGAAATCTGAGTAAGGTCTGTTATCTAATCCACCTGTTGACTGTATTGTGCCAATGGTACTTTTCTAATTTTCATGATTCCTGATAATTAGTAACATGCCACCACTGTGAGGATTGGGTGATGAGTTTACTATAGTTTCTGGATTCTTTATGCAATTTCAGATAAGTCTATGATTTGTTAACAGTGAAAATCTGAAAAAAAAAATGTGTATATGAACATCCTGGGACTTCCCTGGTGGTCCAGTGGTTAAGACTTCTCCTTCGAATGGAGGGAGTTTGGGTTCAACCCTGGTCAAGAAGCTAAGATCCCACATGCTTGAGGCCACAAAACCAAAACACAAAACAGAAGCAATATTGTAACAAAGTCAATGAAGACCTTTTAAAAATGGTCCACATCAGAAAAAAAAAATCTTTAAAAAAAGAAAGGAAAGAAACACCCTGTTGAAAATATAGGGCCAGGATAGGGGTAGGGAGATTCTAAATAGTTACAAGCAAGGAAAGAACAGCCCAAGAATTTTAAGGGTGCAGTAATGACCCTGAAATCATGGCATCTGGTTCCATCACTTCATGGGAAATAGATGGGGAAACAGTGGAAACAGTGTCAGACTTTATTTTGGGGGGCTCCAAAATCACTGCAGATGGTGACTGCAGCCATGAAATTAAAAGACGCTTACCCCTTTGAAGGAAAGTTATGGCCAACCTAGATAGCATATTAAAAAGCAGAGACATTACTTTGCCAACAAAGGTCCGTCTAATCAAGGCTATGGTTTTTCCAGTGGTCATGTATGGATGTGAGAGTTGGACTGTGAAGAAGGCTGAGCGCCGAAGAATTGATGCTTTTGAACTG
>NW_011495047.1:9855721-9917562 GCF_000754665.1 Bison bison bison | reverse complement strand
TGCTTTTGAACTGTGGTGTTGGAGAAACCTTGAGAGTCCCTTGGACTGCAAGGAGATCCAACCAGTCCATTCTAAAGGAGATCAGTCCTGGGTGTTCATTGGAAGGACTGATGCTAAAGCTGAAACTCCAATACTTTGGTCACCTCATGCGAAGAGTTGACTCATTGGAAAAGACCCTGATGCTCGGAGGGATTGAGGGCAGGAGGAGAAGGGGATGACAGAGGATGAGATGGCTGGATGGCATCACCGACTCGACGGACATGGGTTTGAGTGAACTCTGGGAGTTGGTGATGGACAGGGAGGCCTGGCGTGCTGCGATTCATGGGGTCGCAAAGAGTCGGACACGACTGAGAGACTGAACTGAACTGAACTGAACTGAAGTGGCCCTGATTCTAAACACAAGTATGAAACATGACAGCTCTCCCTTGACTGAGCAGACTCTTTTATTTTAGGGTAACTTTATTTTAGGGTAATCTAAGTTTGCCCATCTTACCTGTCTACACAGGGGCTCACATTTACATATGTCACCCATGTTTCACCAGCTTTTGCCCCTACCTGCTCTTTCAGAACTTCTGCTCCAGCCCACATCTCACCCGGTTATCACTGGGGACTTCTGAAGGTTCTGCCATGAGCCCGCAGGTCTTGCACTGTCTTCTGCCGCTCTCATCCCATCTGCAGGTGCCTTCTGCCCTCAGACACTCCAGAGAAGAGCCTCATCAGGGCCCCTCTCGCAGGTGGAGGTCACCAGGACCAAGTTTCAAAAAGCTGCCTCCTGGGCTTCTCTGGTGTGGAAAGAATCCGCCTGCCAGTGCAGGAGACACATGTTCGAATCCTGATCTGGGAAGATCCCACATGCCGTGGTGCGACTAAGCCCGTGCACCACCACTGATGAGCCTGTGCTCACGTGCCACAACTGCTGAAGCCCACACACCCTAGCATCCGTGCTCCACAAGAAGAGGAGCCAAGGCAATGAGAAGCCTGGGAGCCACAGCTACAGAGTAGCCCCCGCTCACCACAACTAGAGAAAAGCCCATGCAGCAGTGAAGACCCAGCATGGCCAAAAATAAAAATAAACAAAATTATTAAAAAAAAAAGAAGAAGAAGAAGAAAAGAAGTTACCTCCTGATACCGACAAACCCAACTAAGTCCACTGGTCTCCTCTGGCCTAAAGCCTCTCAGTGGTCCATGTGGCAGGCAGGCAGATGCCCGCTCCAGGCCAGGCTTGGTCACCTGGGCACTAGCACAGGCCAGCCCAGGTCCAACAGCGCCCTTTCGAAAAACTGCTCCTGAATTCTCCACTGAGAGCTGCTGCTGCTGCTGCTAAGTCACTTCAGTCGTGTCCGACTCTGTGCGACCCCATAGATGGCAGCCCACCAGGCTCCCCCGTCCCTGGGATTCTCTAGGCAAGAACACTGGAGTGGGTCGCCATTTCCTTCTCCAATGCATGAAAGTGAAAAGTGAAAGTGAAGTCGCTCAGTCGCGTCCGACTCTTTTAGTGGCCCCATGGACTGCAGCCTACCAGGCTCCTCCGTCCATGGGATTTTCCAGGCAAGAGTACTGGAGTGGGGTGCCATCACCTTCTCCACTTCACTGAGAAACTTGGTGATAAATGCAAAGATCTGACCCTCAAATAGTGTCAAAGAGCTAACATTTACTGCGTTCCAAGCCCTGTGCCAACCAGTTCATGTGGTAAACATTTAATTCTGACAGATAGGTAGGCTGCTGTGACAAAGACATTAAACAATAACTCAGTGGCTTAAAAACATTAGAAATTTATTTCTCTTTCACGTAACATCTGAGGGAGTCTTCCTGGTCAGCAGGATGCTCTATTTCAGGCAGAGAGTCAGTGACCCTGGCTCTTTCCATCTTGTTTCTCTGTCGTCCCCCAAGATAGGGTCCTTGTCCTCCCAGGGGAAGCTGGGTCACCGTCAGGTCTGTCTGCAGCCAGCAGGGAAGAGAAAGGGGGTGTGGGGGAGCCATGCTGATTGCCTGAAGGCCCCAGGCCTGGGAGTCTCCTGCCACACCCCCTACTCACAGTCTGCTGGTGAGAACTTTGTCACCTGGCCTCACCTAACTGCAGGGAGGCCAAGAAGTGTATGCCCAGTGCAATTCCTTTACCTTGAAGAAGTGAGAAATGTGTTCTAAGAGACAACTGTCAACCACCTCATCTCAGTTATGCTCAGAGATGCTCATGTGGAGAAATGTTTGCCCCAGGTAACAGCCATCCCTCTGACAAACTACTTTTAGCCATTGAGGTAGAGCTGGATCCCCTTCAGAGAATATGTGTGTTTTGTATGTTTTATTAACAAATATCTAATGGCAACACAAGACTTAACCCAGAAGTACAGTCCTAACAGGAGGTGGGGATTTGGGCAGACCTTTTTGAGCAGTGTTATAATCCAGGTTTTAGAATGAAGAGGCTTGGGTTTGAGTCCAGGACCTTCACTGAGGAAAATCACTGGGAACTTCCCTGGCGGTCATGCGGTTAAGACTCTGCACTTCCACTGCCGGGGGCATGGGTTCGATCCCTGGTCAGGGAACTAAGATCTCACATGCCACTTGGCATGGCCAAATAAGTAATAAACACATTTTTAAAAAAAGAAAAGAAAATCACTGAACCTCTCAGCCATCTGTTCTCTATAGAAGACAATCCAGGAATACAACAGATGTCGCATGGCTATTACACTCAAAAGTGCTGTCACACGTCTGGGATTATTTTTGGTTGGAGGGGACCTGTGCATTCTACCACCAAAGCTGCCCTTGGGAAACCCTGTCCAAGCTCTGGGCATCAGATGAGTAGATTTCCAAAGGTGAGCCTGGAGAAATGTGGCAGGAACGCCTGTGCTTCGGTGTGTGTGTGTGTGTGTGTGTGTGTGTGAATGCGTGTGTGTGTGTGTGTGTGCGTGTGCACGCACGTGCATGCACGCTGCTTCAGCCACCTGGGCATCTAGTCGTTTATCCACATGGATGACTTCATTTTTGATTGAGTTAACAAGTACTTATTGAACACAGTTTCCTGAAAGCCTGCTGTAAATTGGATGTTATACAGGAACCCTATAAATTTTTACAACCCCGCATTCTTCAAGAATTGGAATAGTACAAGCGATAACTGAGGAAGAAGGGGAGGACAGAGCAAACACTAGAGAAGCAAGAGGCTTCTTGCTTCCAAGTGCCAATGAGTGTGTTCACAATGAGACAAACCAATCCACTGTACAAATTTCTAAAATATATCATCTGTTTAGTCAGAGCTGATGCTCATTACAACAGCTCACATTTGGTGAGAGCTTACTGAGTGCCAGATACGAAGCTAAGTGTTTTCAAGACACTATCTCATTTAACCTTGACAACCTTGCAGACTGGTGTTCTTACTGTGGCACTGCCCTTAGTCCCATTTCCCAGATGCAGAAATAGAGGCAGACAGACATTAATCACCTCACTCAAGATCACACAACTTGTAAACAGCAGGCTCAGGTCATATTGCCAGTCTTCCAAGATTGGGCCTCAAGGGAATGGAACCACATTCTGCTTTGATAAAATTTAATAAATGTAAAGGCTCATCAAGGGAGCGAAACAAAGGCTGCAGTAAAGAGGTCACCCGATCTGCTCCCAAGGATGGAATGTACCTTAGTCATCTCTACCTATCTTGGCCCAGAAAGAAGAGGGCACTTTGGAAGAAAGGACAATATAGGCACACAAAGAAGGAGAGCTTCCAGAAACTGAAACTTCCCAAGGGCTCAGGCTGTGGCACCGAAAGTGGTCTGCTTCTGCCATCTAGCCACACGTGGCCTCTTCAGCCAGAACTCAAGAGGACCCGAGCAAGACATGGAGGTTTTCCTGGCAGATCTTCAGGATGACCAATGCCACTGGGTGCCCTTCTCTGTCACACACTCTCCTTACATTTTTCTTGAATTCCCAGGGGCAGGATGGCCAGCTACCCACCCTGGATCAAGTGTTAGACTCTTTGCAATTTCCATCTCCCTGTCTACCTAACTAAGGAATTTTCTTACAATCCCATCGATACTCACTTCAGCATTTCCTACAGATTATTGTAATTTTCAGATGGCATCTTTCCGAGTAAATAAAGGAGATGTTTTCCAAATAAGGAAAACAAATCTATTCCCACTTGAGGGTTGAAGCTTGTGTAAAGTACATTCCTGTCCTCAGGCTAACGTCTTTATGACTTTACAACACTAACCAGTTAGTATTGATGACAGACTTTTTCTGGTCAACAGCCATAACAGTCTACCTACAAGAAACTGGCATAGATTAGAACAAAGCCAGTGTGAGAATGATTACCTGAAGATAAGAAAATAAATGAAGGATTCTAAGCAAATAATAAGTAGTCAAATATGTGCTGAGTAGATGAATAAACATACCTGTGCAAGGCTTTAAAAAGGATGAACGAGGATGACAGTTCTCATAAAAGAATGTTCCCCGGCTTTTGAATATCAAAGATCAATAAATTTATTTGTTTTGTTTTTTTTAAATTGGGAAGGGGAAGATCAACATAGGATCACTACCTTTTTATTTTGCCAGGTAAGGACATTTTAATAAAACTATCATCTCCACTATTATCCTTTCATGAGATAATAGGCCCTTTGACACCAGCAAAGTAAAAAGGGTATGAACACAGAATAAAAGGCAGTCTTTACAGAGAAAAAATCATGGGCATTTTGGATAGGGGTCCTAGTTGTACATGATAGAGTCTCCCTCGAGCTAGTTTAAGTGGAAAGCAATAGATTATGGAGTCTAGAGAGTCCATGGAATCATTGGAAGGGCTGAAGGAATAGATAAGTAGGACTTCTAGTCCTGAGTCCCCGAACCCCATCTCAGCATCAGGCCACTGAGACAGCTGCCAAGTCAGGAAGGTGCAGCCACAGCTGCTGGTTCCTGGACCACTTCCACTCCTCAAAATAATCACCACCCTCTTGCCCCATTCAACACCCTACATTACATTATTCAACACCAAGTCAAAGCCCCACCTGAGTTCAGCTGATCGGCAGAACTTAAGCACATCTAAAGGACTTCCCTTTTGCTCAAACAGTAATGAATCTGCCTACAATGCAGGAGACCTGGGTTCAATCCCTGGGTCAGGAAGATCCCCTGGAGAAGGGAATGGCAACCCACTCCAGCATTCTTGCCTGGAGAATTCCATGGACAGAGGAGCCTAGCTGGTTACAGTCCATGGAGTTGCAAAGAGTGGAACACGGCTGAGCAACTAACATACACATACAAGCACATCTAGATCCCTATTTGCAGCAAGTCTGGGAAGCGTAAGTTTAGTTTTCAGCCTCTGCATTACAGGAAGGCAAGAGGGGCTGGAGAAGTCGTTGAGTAGATCAGTTCACTATTGCTGGCAAGCTTTTGCTGCATGCTCATAAACCGTGTCCAGTCTGATCCTGGATTGTGCAGGGATCAGAGAGATGCCCCGAGGGATGTGTGCAGTCATGCTTTATTGAGAAGATTCTGCAAGTCAGGGAATAAGGCTAACACCTGCTGAGGGCATGACTCTTTTCAGGAGGAGAGTTTGCTCCCTGGAGCCACAGCATTAACCACACCCTGGCTATTGTGGACACCTGCCAGATTCACAGTTTCCATCAACTTTGAGTAGCTTTTTCCATATTTGGGGATATCTGCATACAAGGAGTCCCTTCTTCCCAAAAGTAAAGTCAGAATTCAAATTTCCAAAGTCCTTTGTAGCTAAGATTCACCATGAGATCTGGGCTCTGACTCCCTGATGGCCCCCCTACACACACACATACAGACACACACACAACTGAGATCTGATTCAGAAATGGTTAGCAAGAAAAGGTGGGAAATGCATGGAGCTTCCGTTTTTGCTGACATGGATGGCAGCAGAGGCCTCAGCTTTCAGAGGTGATGGTAAGATCTGGTTCCTGACTCAGAAGTAGCAGAAGTGGTGGCAGAAGAGGTTGCATAAAGTTGAAATTCTGCTCTCTAGTGCTCAGTAGCAGCAGCCACAGTAACATCAGTTTCCTCCTCTTTGGCTGACGCTTCCACACCATTTAGGGCAACAGTCTGGAAGCTTAACTTCAGTTACATTTCTCAGCCCTTCAAATGATCGTTTATTCTTCAGGGTAATGCCCCATCTGTAATCCCCAGTAAGAGTGGATTTTGTTGTCGGCAACTGAGAACCAATCTGATGTGTTGGAGCTGGTGAGCCAGGAATACCTGACTCTGAATCCATCCCTCAGTACCACACTGCCATCTGAGCCATTCTTACAACACAGTGTCTGCCTGGACCTAACTCTTACTTCCCTCTTGAGTCAGGTGCAGAGAGAGATAGAAGGCAAGTGCTCATCTCTGACTCCCACCATCCCAGGAGCTTCTAACAAACAAAAAGTGCTCTTCTTCATTGATTTTTTTATAACCAACACTTTGTACAGGGCAGGTGTCAACAAATGTTTGATGAATTAATGAACAGGCAAGTATACTATAAAGTTATTCCCAGCTGGATCCATAATCCAGATCTTCACTGTCCATCATGGTTCCCACTAGCCAGACATGCCTACCAAGCCCTTAAAATCTGGATAGTTATCAGAGAAATGCAAATCAAAACCACTATGAGATACCATTTCACACCAGTCAGAATGGCTGCGATCCAAAAGTCTACAAATAATAAATGCTGGAGAGGCTGTGGAGAAAAGGGAACCCTCTTACACTGTTGGTGGGAATGCAAACTAGTACAGCCACTATGGAGAACAGTGTGGAGATTCCTTAAAAAACTGGAAATAGAACTGCCTTATGATCCAGCAATCCCACTGCTGGGCATACACACTGAGGAAACCAGAAGGGAAAGAGACACGTGTACCCCAATGTTCATCGCAGCACTGTTTATAATAGCCAGGACATGGAAGCAACCTAGATGTCCATCAGCAGATGAATGGATAAGAAAGCTGTGGTACATATACACAATGGAGTATTACTCAGCCATTAAAAAGAATTCATTTGAATCAGTTCTAATGAGGTGGATGAAACTGGAGCCTATTATACAGAGTGAAGTAAGCCAGAAGGAAAAACACCAATACAGTATACTAATGCATATATATGGAATTTAGAAAGATGGTAACAATAACCCTGTGTACGAGACAGCAAAAGAGACACTGATGTATAGAACAGTCTTATGGACTCTATGGGAGAGGGAGAGGGTGGGAAGATTTGGGAGAACGGCATTGAAACATGTAAAATATCATGTATGAAACGAGTTGCCAGTCCAGGTTCAATGCACAATACTGGATGCTTGGGGCTAGAGCCCTGGGACGACCCAGAGGGATGGTATGGGGAGGGAGGAGGGAGGAGGGTTCAGGATGGGGAACACATGTATACCGGTGGCAGATTCATTTTGATATTTGGCGAAACTAATACAATTATGTAAAGTTTAAAAATAAAATAAAATTAAAAAAAAAATCTGGATAGTGCCCCTGAGGAACTGAATTTTCATTTTATTTTAATTGTTTAAAAATTTTTAGTTCACACTTCATTTCATTTTTGGAAAACTTTCAGCTCACTTAACTTGCGTATGTAAATGTACTTTTTCAGCTGCAATTTTATGAAAGCTAAATACAGACCTGCCTCTTGAGAAACCTATATGCAGGTCAGGAAGTAACAGTTAGAACTGGACAAGGAACAACAGACTGGTTCCAAATAGGAAAAGGAGTACGTCAAGGCTGTATATTGTCACCCTGCTTATTTAACTTATATGCAGAGTACATCATGAGAAACGCTGGGCTGGAGGAAGCACAAGCTGGAATCAAGATTGCCGGGAGAAATATCAATAACCTCAGATATGCAGATGACACCACCCTTATGGCAGAAAGTGAAGAGGAACTCAAAAGCCTCTTGATGAAAGTGAAAGTGGAGAGTGAAAAAGTTGGCTTAAAGCTCAACATTCAGAAAACTAACATCATGACATCTAGTCCCATCACTTCATGGGAAATAGATGGGGAAACAGTGGAAACAGTGTCAGACTTTATTTTGGGGGGCTCCAAAATCACTGCAGATGGTGATTGCAGCCATGAAGTTAAAAGACACTTACTCCTTGCAAGGAAAGTTATGACCAACCTAGATAGCATATTCAAAAGCAGAGACATTACTTTGCCAACAAAGGTCCATCTAGTCAAGGTTATGGTTTTTCCAGTGGTCATGTATGGATGTGAGAGTTGGACTGTGAAGAAAGCTGAGTGCCGAAGAATTGATGCTTTTGAACTGTGGTGTTGGAGAAGACTCTTGAGAGTCCCTTGGACTGCAAGGAGATCCAACCAGTCCATTCAAAAGGAGATCAGTCCTGGGTGTTCATCAGAAGGACTGATGCTAAAGCTGAAACTCCAATACTTTGGCCACCTCATGCGAAGAGTTGACTCATTGGAAAAGACTCTGATTCTGGGAGGGATTGAGGGCAAGAGGAGAAGGAGACAACAGAAGAGACGGTTGGATGGCATCACCGACTTGATGGACATGAGTTTGGGTGAACTCTGGGAGTTGGTGATGGACAGGGAGGCCTGGCGTGCTTCCAATTCATGGGGTCGCAAAGAGTTGGACACGACTGAGCAACTGAACTGAACTGAAATACAGATCATATATTTCCAATGAAAATTTAGCACATTTTATATAAAATACATACCAGTTTCCAAATACTTTGTGAAACAAAAATGTAAAATATTCTATTAATAATTTTTATATTGATTACACATGGAAATTATACTATCCTAGATATATTAGGTTAAATGAAGTGAAGTGAAAGTCACTCAGTTGTGTCTGACTCTTTGTGACCCCATGGACTATAGCCCACCAGGTTCCTCTGCCCATAGGATTCTCCAGGCAAGAATACTCAAGTAGTTGCCATTCCCTTTTCCCGGTGATCTTCCCAACCCAGGGATTGAATCCAGGTGTCCTGCATTGCAGTCATATTCTTTATCTGAGCTACCAGGGAAGCCCAGGTTTAACGAAATATATTATTCAAACCTGACTTCATCAGTTTCTTTTTACCTTTTTTGATATGACTACTAGGAAATGTAGGCTTCACAGTATGTGGCTTTCACAGTATTCTGAGGGGCATCTTGAATCTGACCTTCGCATGAACGTCATTCTGCAGGCAGACAGGGAGCCAACGATGCGTGTTACTTCTGGGCACTGCAGCCTCTAACCCTGCAGACGTGGACGTGACCTTTAGTTCATTCCCCTCCTGACTCTTAACCTAACAGGTGAAAGTTCAGGCATGGGCTTCTACAACATGCATAAGAGAAGTCACAAATTTGGTATTTTTAGAGACCAGAGAGGTAACCTACCGGGAAAGGGCCGGAGGTAAGGCCACAAGTAGTGACCAATTGCTCTACTTAAAGGCAATACACAAAGAAGAATCCCCAAGTGGATATTCCCTGGGTCTCCAGTGTGCCATCTCTGCACAGGACCATAAAACCCAAAGAGGCCCTTGGAGAGCCTTGAATATGGTTGCTTCATCCCAGTGCAGAGACTGAAGCCAGAGAGGGAGAGCCAAGCTAATTAGCACTAGAACTGCTAAGTGTCCCAATGCCATCGGAACATGCCTTCTCTTGGCTTTAGGTATTGGTAAATATGTGCCAACTGGGTTTGATTTGAGAAAGGAAAGATCCACCCTACAGGCATCAGGCAGCTTGCCACCTACTTCAAGATTTCCAAGACTCCATTTCCCAGCACTGTGAGCCCATCCTGAAGGATTAAGGCTGAGGCCAGAAGGCAGTCTCCCCCATCCTAGAACCACCCTCCCCCACATCCCTCATGGCCTTTATTCACAATTCCACAAGACCTACAACCCCTAAAGTGATTTGTTCCAGGGTAGGGAGTAACACAAGACAAAGATGCCTTCGGCTGGTGTAGAAAACTAGGAAGAAACGAAAGGAGATGAGGGGGAAAGGGCACCAAACTCCGTGTGAGAAAGACGCTCTTAGTCAATCCTGAGCCAAATGAAGACAGAGAAGGCCAAGGCACCAGCCTAGAGTAGCTGGCATCCCCCAGTGGGGTAGGAGGACTAACCGGATGGATGGGGTTAGGGGAGGAGGGAGGCGGTGGGGTGGTAGGCAGTGGGAGAGTCCCAACCTGAAGGCATCTTCTAACAGAACGGAAAGCGAACCTCCCTATCTACCATTCCGGACCCAGACGACATTCATCTAGCAGTACAATCTACAAAACACTTCTCTCCAGTCTGCTCCCATTGGTACAGCTTTACCATGTAAAATCATTTCTATCCACATCTGAATTTACCAATCTAAGCAAAATACAGTTAGTAACAAAGAAAGGCAATTTTCATATTTTATTATACAATATTGTTCATCATAGAAAAAGCTGTAATATTTTTTAATTAAATACAGAAGCAAATTGTTAGTGTTGCCAGAGAGATCATTTGCCTGCTTTTGAAAAATTTAACAGCACCTATTTGCCAACCAAAGAATTGCTTGAATAGAGTCAAATCCTTTGTTCTCCTTTCAGGACCCAGCCTACTGATTTATTTTCTATACAGTGTCTAACACACAGTAGGTGCTGAATAAATAGTTTACTAAATGGGATGTTCTTTAATCCCTATCCTCTCTCTCCTGACCCTAAACTGGATCCTGACTCACACAATAAAGGACTTCCCTGGTGGCTCAGACAGTGACAAATCCAACTGCAATGTGGAAGACCTGGGTTTGATCCCTGCGTCTGGAAGATCCCCTGGAGAAGAGAATGGCACCCATTCCAGTATTCTGGTGTGGATAGTTCCATGGACAGAGGAGCCTGGGGAGCTACAGTCCATAGGGTTTCAAAGAGCCAGATACAACCGAGTGACTAACGCTTTCTTCTTTCGCAAGATAAAACCCCCACCCATCCATTCCTAGGGCAGTCTGGTGTTAGGGGCCTTTCAGTAGCCTTGATACTTAACCATGGTCTCGAGACACTTGCCTGAGAGGAATGACTGAGGGTTTCAGAGAGAAAAAGAAACACACAAGGGCAAGCGCAGTAACTAGGCAGAAACAAAAAGATGCTCAGACAAGCAGTGACCAAGAGATTCAGGGATGGAGCCACTGCAGGGGCCAGCAACAGCAAAATGAGGTCAGAGAGACTTAAAATGCACACAGTTCGAGATAAAGAGATTAAAAGGTTGGGCAACAATAATAATCTTGAAAGTTTCTTTCCAGCTTTAATGTTTCATGGCAGAGATGATGGCAGAGAGAGAGGAAGACGAGGCAAGAATGAGAGGGTAGAGACAAAGGAAGTCAGGGGAGACAGGTGGATCAGCTGCTGTGACTGCCCATCTCTAGATGTGGCCTTGAACTCTGGTTCTGCCCTCGCCTCACACTCACCGGGCTGGGCTCCTTGATGCCTCAGCACCCCACGTGCATTAGGCTAGGCTCCTACTGTAAGTCCAGTCACATCCCTGCCTTTCTCCACCTGAAGGTCTCTGAACCACTCTGCAAACCATCTCTGCAACATCCTCCACAAGGCTTTCTCACTGCTCCAGCCCATACTGGCCCCCTCCCTTCCCAACTCCTTATGCTGGTACAGTTCATATGACATTCATATCCCTAACCACAGGGCAAGCGTTTGCCCTCAGCTCCTACGAGGGCATTTTGGTTCCCCCAAGAGGGGTTTCAGTTCAGTTCAGTTCAGTTCAGCTGCTCAGTCGTGTCCGACTCTTTGCGACCTCATGGACTGTAATATGCCAGGCCTCCCTGTCCATCACCAGCTCCCGGAGTTTACCCAAACTCATGCCCATTGAGTGGGTGATGCCATCCAACTATCTCATCCTCTGTCGTCCCCTTCTCCTGGTCTTCAATCTTTCCCAGAGGGGTTTTGCAAGGGTCCAAACCCGACTTCATTTATTCCAGGAGTTCCCATGATACCCAGTCCAATGCTGAGTATCACGTAAGTGCTCGGCGAATACTCTGCGGACTAACCAGTCCCCAAGGAGTGCCAACAGGGCAGTCTTAACAGCGCACTGGTCTATTAAACAGCTTCCCCGAGGCCAGCCAAGCTGGGGCCATCTCCTGGGCTCCTGCGCCCCCTGCCGGCCAGGAAGGGCTCTGCACACAGGACGAAGCGGGCCGGAAGGGCGGTCCCGAAAGGCGCGGGCTCACAGTGGCGTCCGGCCTCGCTGTGGCCCCGGGGGACCCACCCGAGGGTCCTGATGAGGTCGGTGGGTCCAGCCAGGAAGAGCAGCTGTTTTTCTTCCTGGGTGTCGGGGCACATCATCCACGGCCTCCCGGGGGACAGAGCCGCACCCTGCGCCGTAACGGGGCGCTCAGAGCTTCTCGTCCAGCTCCAGGCCCTGGTTCTCCTGGGCGCCAGCGCGCAGCCGGGGTGGGCTGCCGCTTTGCGTCCCGTTCAGGTAGTTCTGGATAACGGAGGCGCAGTCCAGCCGCTCCATGAGGGTCATGAGGTAGTGCAGCTCCTGGAGGCTGCCATTCTGCTCCTCAAATAGCTCCAGGATGGCTGCCGCGGGGCTGCGCTGACAGGACATGAACCTGGCCGGGAGCGGGGCCAGGGTGAGAGGAGGGAGGGGGCCCTGCGTTGAGATCACCACCCACCTCCCCCCAGCTCTGGCCCTCATCATGCCTTCTTTCAGGGCACTCTAGGTGGTGGGAGGACCCAGGACTTTGAAATCAGAGATTGCCTGGGTCACATCTGAGATTGCACTGGCTCAAAGTCTGCTCCTCTCTAGGCTTCAGCCTCCTCTTTTCTCACACCAGGGCTTGGATGAGAAGACCTCTGAGAATATCCAGCTGCAATGTTCTGTGTTTGCCTTCTCTGCGCCCTACCCCCACCGCGAACACTCCCCACCCTCCATCTCTCCCAGGCCACATCCTGCCCACCACCAGGCAAATAGTTCCTCCTACCCATGGCCCTCCCCTGCTCAAAAACCCCTCCAGAGTCTCTTTCACCGGCTAACCAAGCCCACTCTCCTGACTTCCCTGCCCACCCACCATTTGGCCTTGCCCTGTTTTTCTGACCTTTTCTCCGGCTCCCATCCTGAACCTTCCTTGCCACCTTAAGCATATCAGATCTGCAGTTGACCCTCTGCCCCCCTCCCCAAGTTGATCCCCTACTTCCCTACCACCTGAAGCCCTTGTTCCCACCTCAGGTGGAGGAAACCATTCTGCACCCCTTAGTCCAGACTCCCATTAGGCTTTATTATTCTTTTTTATGTAATTGAGATATTTAGTTGACTCTCGAACATCACCGCTTTGAGCTGTGTGAGTCCACTTACATGCAGATTTTTTCCAACAGTAAATATTACAGTACTACATGGTCCCTGGTTGGATCTGTGGAGGCTGAACTGTGGACGTGGAGGGGAGCTGTATGTTACACTAGGATTTCAACTGCATGGAGGGTCACCCCTCTAACCTCTACATTGTGCAGGTCAACTGTAATTGACCTAAGTCTTCATTATTCTCTTTAGCCATTTCATACCTGTTTTCAACTTGCCTCACAATATTGGGTACATAAAAATAATGTCAAAGGAACACATACCTTGGTTTTTTTTAAGCTCTCTGTATCCCTTAGTATAGAGTGACCTCCCTGGTGTTGGGACCATATTTTATTCATTCTGTATCCCAATGCTTAGTATAGCTTTTCCAGGACTTAGTAGGTACTTGATAAATGTTTAATAAAAGAGTGGTTTTATTTTTTTGCTTTTGAGGGAGAATTTTTATTTATTTATTTATGCCACACCCTATGGCATGCAGAATCTTAATTCCCTAGCCAGGGGTTGAACCCACACCCCCTGCAGTGGAAGCACAGAGTCTTAACCACTGAACCACCAGGGAAGTCTTTTAAGTGGGTGATTTTTAAATCTACCTTGTTTTAAGGATCCAGCTCTCATCCCATCTCCTGGGTGCGGTCTTTGACCACTGTTGTCATCATCTGAGTGCTGGACTCAGCTCAGAATTGGTCTACTCATCTCTCTTCACAGAGACCATAGCTGCACTGCCTGTTTTGCCAATGTTTATTAAATTAACGTGTGCCATGCACTCAGCTACAGGCTTTACACACATTATCCTGTAGTCTTCCATTCTGCCCCACAGGGCACAGCATGTCAAGCGCTCAGTATGTACCAGTGACTTACATGTGAACTGATTCATTGTTAAATATTTACTGAGCCAATATTTATGTACTGAACACTGGCCATGAACCAGGCATCGCTCTAGGTACCAATAATACAGTGATAAACAGAAAGATGTCCAGAACCTTCCTATGGAGTCCCTTTGACTTCCCCTGGTCCTCTCCCCTGGCTTTTTCCTCTCTCACCTGTCATGTCCTCTTCTCTTTGAAGCCATGACAACAAGGAGTGCTGGACCCAAACCAGTGAGATCATTGCCAATGAAATCAATTCTCTTCTGGGAAGTAGGGTGGGGAGTAGCCATTCTCTGACTTTTAAGTCACTCTTATGTGAATGGTCCAGTCTCCAAGGGGTCCTGAGAACCCCCCACCAGTCCACCCTCTGCTCCCACGTGCAGACCTTATCCCTCTTACCGGATTTTCATACCGCAGAGCCCCAGGTGGGAGGCCAGTCGCCGCCAGTCATTGCCAGTGATGCTGTTTGGCTCCAATAACATCTGCAGCTGCTCAAAGAGCTCTGGGGGCAGCCTGAGGTAGAGGAAAGGGTGTCCTTGAAGGGGAGACTCAAAAGGCCCAGCCTGGCTCCACAGACACCTCAATGTCGTGCTCACCCTGCAAGCCCAGGAACAGCAATCCCAAACATCCCGCACCCCCTACAGCAGCCCAAGCAATCCCCACCTCACCTATTGCAGGGGGGTGGCTGGGTGACTGGGGGTGGGGCTGCCCAGGATTCCTCCTCTGATGCCTGGAACCTGAGGATTTCCATGTACTTGGTCTCCAAGCCCTGAGCCAACAGAGGGGCAGGGAACACACTTAGGGATCATGAGACGTCCCTTGAGCAAAAAGCCAGGGCACCCACCTCCATTCCTCCCATCTCTGCTTCAGCCAGGAGACACAGCCCCACCCTAACCAACACCCTCTACCCTCTGCTTCCCAGACCCCAGAGCCTTCGGCCTTGAGTTTGCTGACTGAGCTCTTTGGGACCTGGGACATGAAGACCAAACGAGGTACATCCTAGGGCACCAGGAGAAGTGCTGAGTGGGGTCAAGGGCAGGGGAGGTCATCTAACAATAGAAATGCTGAACTCAGGCATATGTGCCCCCTTCCTCCATTGCTCTTCTCCTTGGTTCCTCCTTCCCGAAGGATACCTTGAGGGGTATCTGCCTAGTCTCCAATAAGATGCCACATGGTTTCCCAAAGATTCCCCTGATTTCTTCGTGTCTTCCCGCAGGAGGCCGGGATCTCTCATTTCCATCCCACCTACTCAAGCCCCTCTTCCTCCTGGGTCACTCTCCACCTGAAGATACACAGCACTGTCTCCCAGATGCAGACAATCTGTCCAGAAAGAAAGCACTTCTCTCTGATGCCCAAGTTCCTCCAGGTTGAAAGAAACCCCCACAGGGTTCATGTAGGGTCTGGTTCTTTTACCCTCTGGCAGGATTCACCCATGGATGGACAGGAGAGTCAAAGATGGAGCGTCACTTGGAGGCCAGACAGTCTCTGCCCCTGGAAGAATGCCCTCTTTACCTCTTGACTGTGTGATCACAGCCATACTTGCTGCACACTAGACCCTGGCCTACCTCGTCCGCCACTCCCCCAGCCCTGCCCTTCCTCAGTCCCTCCGCTCCAACCCACATCCTGGAAGGTGTGCATCGTGACGATGATCTCATTGGTCAGCGCAGAGCAGTCCTCGTTGTCTTTGGCTACAAAAAAGGAGACGTAGCAGGTGAGGGAGGAACAGGCCCAGAAGAGGAGAGCAGGACAGCAAAATAGACTTCCACAGCAAGACTTTGGAACTCGGAAGCAGCTGTGCCAGCCACCCCATCTTTCTCTCTGCGAAGATCTGCTGTGGCCCTATCTCTGCACGCGTGGCCGAATGAAGCGCTGCAGGGCTCCAGGGTGACCAGGAGGGGAGAGGGGAGGGAGGGAGGGGGACACGGGGCTCCCGGGCTACCTGCTTTTCTGCGGAAGCAGAAGGAGCGGAAGGGGCACTTCCCGTGCCAGATGTGCAGATGTGGCACGAGCTGACAGCTGCTGTCGTCCACGTTCTCCCAACCTGCAGAGAGGAAAGGGCCTCAGAAGGGTGACCTTCGTTTAAGGGGAGGTAAGGGCAGGAGCCGAGGGGAGGGGCAGGGCAGGAGCAAAGGCTGGAGGGTGACTCAGTCGGTGGCGGGTCCCAGGGCCTGGGCGGGGACCCTGTGAGTGGTCTTCCTTCTACCAGCACACAGACCCACCCCTCCGCCCCTCCACCTTCCCATCCAACCCACACCCTCCCATCCTCTAGAAGCAGCACCGTTGCGCACCCTGTCCACACCCACACAACCACACCCTTGGCCCCATGGACAATTCCTGCAGCCAACGCACAAAGGAACGAAGGTGGAAAAGACTGGGCCTCCTCCTCTGACGTGGGCTTCAACCAGGCAGGACCATAGAAGCCTTCTCATCCCTCCCTGCCCCTGTGGAGGCAACACATCTTCTCCCGCTGCCCACTAGCATCATCTGCCCTCCCACGGAGGGACCAGGGCTGAGTGCTGCAGAGGGAGGTATTGAGCAAAGCCTGGGGCTCCAGGAGGCAGCAGGAGGAGCCAGAAGCAAACCCCACTCCGGCCCCCCAAGGCTGCTGCATGCCCAGAAGTCGCAAAAAGAAACTTGAGGTACCCAGATTTCCACCTCAGAGAAGGTCCAGACCCCTCCCTCCATGGGGCTCCCAGATGCCCTGTCCCCCGGCCCGGTGTCCCTCACCCTCTGAGATGTATTTGAGTTTCAGGCACTGGTCCCCTCGGGCCCCGGTGAAGTCAAAGAGCTGGCAGGGCCCGCGCAGGCGTCCACCGTGTGGCTGCTCATTGGTCACGGCCCACTGCAGGGCACAGGGCGTGTTGTTGAGGAAGTAGACACGCAGCTGCAGGTGGGACTGCCCCGGGGCCAGCGGCGAGCAGAACAGGGCCAGCTGCAGCCCCTTTCGGGCTTCCCGGCCCACCGGCGCCTCCAGCACACAGGTGTAGAGGCTGCAGAGAGAGACGGTGGCAGGGACCACGTGCCATGGGACCGGGGAGGCCGGGACACCAGCCCACCTGCCACCCGGTTCCCACCACACCAGGGGCCTCTGTAGGGGCCTCCGGAGAGGAAAGGAGAACATTCCAGGCCATGTAGGGAAGAACTAGGGTGGAGGGGTTGGCTAGAGGGACAGAATGTGAGTCATGTCAGTGACTGTCACTGTGTCAGTGTAGGAAAGATGGAAGCTGAGCTTCGGGCCACCATGCATGGCCCTGCTCTGGTCATGGGTGGCAAGGAGACTAGGAGGCAGAGGATCTAAGATCCTAGAAGGACAGAGCTAAGGACAGACATGACATGGGGTGGAGTCTTAGAGAACTGGAGCGGGGCAACATGCCCTAGACAGCGGGGAGACAGTCCTGAGCCAGGGCACAGGGAAGGGACAGACAATATTAGAGACAGAGGTGGAGATGGGACAGGCCCCTCTAGACAGACGACTGGGGCTGAGCCAGACTTTCTAGACAGACAGAGGGACCATGGGGGGATGCACAGTCCTGGATGGGGTGGGAGCAAGATAAGCAGCCATAGGCACTGGGACAGAGGAAGTGGGGAAGGATGGGGGATACGGGCTTTGCAGGCCAGCTTGGACAGAATAAGAGGCAGTCCTCGCAGAGAGGTGAGGACAAGGCAGGCAGAGAGAGGGGGGCGGGAAGTCCAGGCCCACGGGCGGGCGCCCACCTGAAGTGGGAGAGGTGGATGCGACATTCATCCCGGGAGGTGTGGTCCCCCGGCCGCCCCAGCGGCTTCCAGGCCTTGGCGTCCAGCAGGGCAGTGTTGCTGCTGTAGGCGCGGGCCTGGCTGGGCTGCTGGGCACAGTGCTTGAAGGTGAGGGTGCAGGGCTTCAGGAAGGAGGCCCCGTGGGGGCCACACGCCACCACGGGGCTCACCAGCCCCTGAGCCCGGGACAGCGAGGGGGCATCCGTCAGGTCCCACACCAGAGTCAACGACACCCGCTCCTGGCGGCCCATGGACACAGCACCTGGGGAGGACGGAGAGCTGAGGGGGGCCTGGCAGGCAGGCACACCCCTGCTGCAGAGGAGGCCCAGCCAGAAAGGGAGAGGAGGTGGGCCGGGAGCCCAGGAGAGGGGGCACGGCAGGGCACATGGGGCGGGGGGCAGTGTGGAGGAGAACAAGAGGGTGGTGACTGACTTGGGATGGAACCGCGAGCAAGTCGTCCCCCTCCTCTGAGGGATGCTGCGAGCTCACTCAGGCCTTTGTGTGAATTTGCAAGTGTCTGGAGGCTCTTCCTCCAGACACTTTACTTCCCTTTTGGGGAGAACTGTCGTAACAGACTGTTCATTAGAACAAGGCCCTTTGCCTCCACCTGCCACGAAACTGTCATAAAAATGTGTCGTATATCCATCTTTGGAGTCAAGAAAGACGTACACGAAACATACAATTTTCAAAATTATGAAGGTGTACCTGAATGGCGCTCTCTCGGGGTTGGCGCCCCTGTCTAATACGTAACATGAACAGCTGTAGGCTGAGAAGGGAGCTGGGTGCTGTTACCTGGCGGGATGAGCAAGGAAATGCCCGTATCCTGGAGCATCAGGCAGCCGCCGCGGTGGTCCACCTCTCGAGCGGAAAACACCAACAGTTTGTGCATCAGCTGCCGGATGACGGTCTGGCCTTGGGTGGGTGTGTGCAGTTCCTGATAGAAGGTGGCCACCTCCTGCAGCGTGGCTGGCAGGCCTGCCCTGGAGGACTCATCTTCCCGTAGGGGAGTGGGAGGGGGCGCTGGCTCCTCTTGGCTCTCCAGCTTCCAGCAGGAACCCAGCAGCCGGCGAGGACAGCGCCATCGAAGGCACTGGACCAGGAGCACTGCGCTCGCCAGCGGAACCCCCACCAGCAGTAGGAACTGGGCGGGCTGGAAGGAACTCTCATAGGAGCACATCCGCCTGGTCGCTTGATGCTGCCAGTTGCCCTGCACCCGAGGCCAAGGGCCTGGGGGAGAGAGTCAGTGTCAGGTGAGCCGTCGGAGGCTAAGACCTGGCTTCTAAGTGACTGCAGTGAGGAGGGAGCAAACTGTCTTCATCCCAGCATACCCCACGCACCCCGGTCAGATCAATTTCCTAAACAGAACTTCACCTATCTCTCCCTCCCTCCCTCTGTCTCTCTCTTTCCCTCTCTCTCCCTCAAGAACCTGCCGTGACTCCCCATGACCTAATTAATTTCACCTCTCACTAGACAGAAAGACCTTGGTTTTGGAGTTAAGAGTTGTGAGTTCACATGCCACCTTGGTCACTGCCTGAGTGAGCTTGTCCTATTGTTTAATGTACCTCAGTTTCTACCTCTGTCTAAATAGAGCCCTTGATCTCCATGGGCCAACAGAAAGTGAAAGAAAGAAAGTGAAGTTGCTCAGTCGTGTCCGATTCTTTGGAATCCCATGGACTGTAGTCGACCAGGCTTATCTGTCCATGAGATTTTCCAGGCAAGAGTGCTGGAGTGGGGTGCCATTTCCTTCTCCAGGGGATCTTCCTGACTCAGGGATCAAACCCAGGTATCCTGCATTGCAGGCAGATGCTTTACCCTCTGAGCCACCAGGGAAGCCCATGGGCCGATGGAGGAAAGTCTTAAAATAGAAAAGCAAGGACTTTGCTGGTGGCACAGTGGGTAAGAATCTGCCTGCCAATGCAGGGGACATGGGTTTGATCCCTGATCCAAGAAGATCCTGAGCTCAAGCTCTAGAGCCCTCAGCTGCAACGAATGAGCCCTTGCATCACAACCACTGAAGCCCGTGCACCTACAGCCTGTGCTCAGAAACCAGAGAAGCCACTGCAATGAGAAGCCTGTGCACAGCAGCTGGAGTATCTCCCGGGCTCCACAACTAGCGAAAGCCCAAGCACAGCAATGAAGACCCAGCACAGCCAGAAATAAATACATGAATAAATAAAAAATAAATAGAGCAGTGTATACATGTCAAAAAAGACATATACATGCAAAAAGGATTTTTTTAATAGAAAATGAAGTCACAAAGGGCTACACATCCTCTGATCTCATTAATGTAGATAGCAAAACTAGATGAAGTGTAGGTATATATTTATGAGTGTGCATATGTAAGTGAGGAGAAGGCAATGGCACCCCACTCCGGTACTCTTGCCTGGAAAATCCCATGGACGGAGGAGCCTGGTAGGCTGCAGTCCATGGGGTCACAAAGAGTCAGACACAACTGAGCGACTTCCCTTTCACTTTTCACTTTCATGCATTGGAGAAGGAAATGGCAACCGACTCCAGTATTCTTGCCTGGAGAATCCCAGAGACGGGGGAGCCTGGTGGGCTGCCATGGACACGACTGAAGCGACTTAGCAGCAGCAGCAGCAGCATATGTAAGTGATGGGCTTCCCAGGTG
This sequence comes from Bison bison bison, assembly GCF_000754665.1. NCBI lineage: Eukaryota > Metazoa > Chordata > Mammalia > Artiodactyla > Bovidae > Bison > Bison bison. Next base: position 9,897,074 of record NW_011495047.1, on the reverse strand, counting down.
GTAAAGAACCTGCCTGCCAATGCAAGAGACGTAAGAGACACAAGTTCGATCCCTGGGTTGGGAAGATCCCCTGGAAGAGGGCATGGAAACCCACTCCAGTGTTCTTGCCTGAAGAATCCCATGGACAGAAGAGTGTAGCAGGCTACAGGCTATAGGGTCGCACAGAGTCGGACACAACTGAAGTGACTTAACAGCATGCATGCATGCATATAAGTGATAGAGAAAGGTCTGGAGCAGAACTGTGTAATAAAAAATATAATGTGAGCCACAGATGTGCTTTTACACTTTCTACAGTCTACATTTAAATAAAGTAAAAAGAGCCAGGAGAAATTAATTTTTAATATATTTTACGTAACCCAATATATTCAAAATAATATCATGTTGACAGGTAATCAATGTAAATTTATTGCAATATTTTACATTCTTTTTTCATTACAAGTCTTTGAAGTCCGTGTGTATTTTACACTCACAGCACACTGCAACTGATATTCTGTCTACTTCAAGGACTCAGCAGCAACATGTTCTAGTGATTCCTGCCTTGGACATACAAGTCTGGGAGGACACACTCCAAACTATTCCTATTGGTTGTTACTGAAAGAGATGAGAAATTGGGGGAGCTGGAAGATGTGAAAGAGGACTTCCTATTTTCTTAAACCCTTTTTTCTGTAGTCTTTGAATTTTTCACATTCAAGCATGTCTTTCTATTAATCTTGTAATTCTTTTTAAAAACTATTAAAAGTGAAAAAAAGGCTCTCAGACTGATGATGAGGATGGCATGAGATCATGTGAAAATCACTTATAGATGATAAACCCTGTCCAAATATGTGTGTTTTATTTATGCCCCTCCTTCTGCTAGAAAGGTCAGAGGGTAACTCGCAGGGATATATTATATATATATATATTTTCTACAAGAGTAACAAAAGTTAAAAGTGGAAGCAGAAAGAAAAAAGAAAACCCAAAGTGAGGGTCTCCAGGTGAGGTCCACCAGGTTCCCAGAGTCAGATGGGGGCCTGCTCTGTCTGGCAGCGTCCCCCTAAAGATACCAGCTCTTGGGATTTCCCTGGTGGTCCAGTGGTTAAGAATATGCCTTGCACTGCAGGGGCTTGGGTTCGATCCCTGGTTGGGGAAACTAAAATCCCACATGCCACTGAGCCCACTAGGCCTGCGTGCCCCAACTGGAGAGCGTGAGTGCCCCAACTACAGAGGCACATGCTGCAGCTAAGACCTGATGCAGCCAAATAAACAAACAGATAATTTTTTTAAAAGATGCCAGCTCTTCCCCAGGTCTTCTCCTCCGACTTATCCTCTTCCTCCCTTAATTTCCACCCTCGGCAAGACTGGGCTCTGCACACCTGGTGAAGTCTAAGCTTCGGCCTTTGTTCCTGCTATCCTCTGCTTCACGCTGTCCCCCTCTGCTCCTTCTCTCACCTGGACCACTCTTGCTTAATAGTGCCCCCTGCCAGCCCCCACTCACCAGCGCCCTTGACTGTTTCGCCCTCCCTGACCACCATCCTCCCACCATACTAAGTAACTGTTTATTTTTAATTTTTCTTGGCCATTCCGTATAGCATGTGGTATCTTAGTTCCCTGTCCCAGGGATCGAATACGCGTCCCCTGCATTGAAAGCTCGGAGACTTAACCGCTGGACCACCAGGGAAGTCCATACTGAGTAATTCTTGATCACATGCTCTCCGTGTGGATTTCCACTCAAATGAGCAATTTCTGAGCACCCACTGTGGCCCAGGCATTGTCCTGACACAATGACATCTTACTCGGCTCTCAAGGAGCTTCTGAGAGCATGGGATTCATTTACTCCAAGGTTGAGTTCTGTGAGACACCACATCCTCCTTCTGAGTCCCCAGGGTCCCTGTGGTTGATCCACTAGGATCTGCACTGGTGAATTATTCCCTCACTCACACCTCATGGCTCAGCTGGTAAAGAACCACCTGCAATGTGGGAGACCTGGGTTCAATCTCTGGATTAGGAAGATCCCCTGGAAAAGGCAAAGGCTACCCACTCCAGTATTCTGGCCTGGAGAATTCCATGGACTGTATAGTTCATGGGGTTGCAAAGAGTTGGACACAACTGAGCAACTTTCACTTTCACTTCACATCCCTAACCCCGACCTGAGGCTGTGCCCCTAAGCGCCTGCTCCACCCTTACCCACCTTCTTTCTTCCTTCTCAAGACCCGTGAAACCTAAGCCCCCTTCCCAGCTCCCCCTGGCCATGGGCTGAAGCTCCTCTGTATCCTTGGATGAAGCCCTGGGGTAGGATCTATTTCCCCCATGTTTTCATTGAAATTATAGACAAGAAGGGAAGGCATGACGTTGCTCCCTCGGCCTTAACATCTAACCTGCAGACGGTGGCCCTGGCAGGGCACATGAGTGGAGTAAGTGAGCTGGCGATGCCTGAATCTGGCAGAGATGTGGATCAGAGCCACAGGCTTCCCTTTACGTCCCGTTCAATCCTTGCAGTCCTTCCGCAGTAAAGATAATTGGAATTATAACTGTAATAATAATAGCTAACATCCACAGAGCCAGGGTATTACGGCGCTCTACGTGGCCCAGCTTATTTGATCCTCACAGCAGCTTTATGAGCTAGCTGTTATTTTTATCTCATTTCCCAGATAAGGAAGCCAAGTTTCCTCCCCCAGTGAGGGCAGAGGATGGATTATTAAGCTACAACTGAAGGCAGAAGGGAAGAATGAGCAAGGATGACAAGAGCTTCCAGAAACACTCCCTTTCTCTCCCTGCCCCTTCTTTTTCCCCGAGGTCTCTTCCTTTTCACTTCTAGAGGAGTTGAAGTTGAAAGAGAAAGAAATGAAAATAAATAGAAGGAAAAACAAACATAAGGAACTAAAGGCACATCCTTGGTGCCGCAGCAAGTGATGCTCTCGCCTACCCCCTGCTCACCGAGGCACCAGCAGTAGGAGATGGGCCAGCTGTAGGGAAAGAAAGGAGGGGCTCACTCTGTTTCTATAGCAACAGCTTTTCCAGGGCCTCCAAAGACTAGAGTCCAAATCCCCTCCACTCCATTGGGTGGTGCAGCAGAGTCCCCTTGTCCTACCTTCTAACCTAGAAGGCCTCTCACAGGAGCCAATTCATTACCTGGCCTGGAGCAGGTAACTCCTCCCTCCTCTCAGCCCCCTTTCTGCCAGGCTGACAGCTCTCCAGGCTGCGTTGGTCCTCACCCCATCCTTCTCTTTGCCCCCAGGAAGGGAAAGGGTCCTGAATATATAGCATAACAGCCTGGTACCTGCAGACTGGACCCTCTCAACCCCATGGCTGACCCTTTGGTACCCAGCTCTCCAGTATGTCCTGCCCCAGACTCTGGATCATCCTGGGTAGCACTTTCCCAAGATGAGAGTCTTTTAGGATGCACCATCACCTGTCCCTAGGGAGTTGCTTCCTCCAGCACAAGGATCCAGGCTCCTGCTGCAAAGTTCTGCTCATATTCTTTAAGGAAACTCTCAACCCTTCTCCCACATCACTGCTTCTTATTGGGTCTACTGCTGAAAGATCTCCAATTATACGTAAACCATGTACCAGGATAGTGAGTCCCAGACTAAGTCATGGGCTGCATTCACCAAGTGCCTCCCCCGGTCCTCACACCCACTGGGCTGTGGCCCTCTGCCAAGCCCCTTCCTTCTCCCTCCTCCAGCACCAGGTGTCCACACCTGCCAGCCTCACCTGAGCTGGCCTGGCCCCTCCCCAGGGCCCCAGGTAGCCCCATCTTAATGCTCAGCCCACCCCCAGCTGCCCCAGGGGGTGCTCACCTTACCGTGTAGGTGACCCCAGAGGCTGCCGGCTTGTCCAGGAACAGCAGTTCCTTCTCTGAGAAACAGAGAAGTCAGCCAGACTCAGTCACCAAGCCAGCAGACAAGTGCAGGTGGGCGGGGAATTCAGGCAGGAGTGGCCTGGCGCTTCCCACTTCCTGGCAGTCCTGCCTCCCGGCCGCCCCAAAGAGGGGTGGGGAGTCTGTCCTGTATGCTGGCAAAGTCCAGACGAGGTGAGGGAGGATCCTAGAAGTCCGTGAACTTACCGTCTAGATCTGGAAGGGAGGGACAGAGGGAGACAACCTGGGTACAAGGTGAGGCTTCTGTAGACTGCCCTCTGCTGGTCAGTGGCTGCTGCAACAGTGCAAGGTAGGAGGAACCCTAACCAGGGCTTCTCAAATTGTAATGTGTGCATGAACCGTCTGAGGGACCTTGTTAGAATGCAGGTTCTGATCCCATTGGTCTAAGGTTGGGCCTGGGATTCTCTATCTTAGAAGCCCCCAGGTGATGGCACTGTGGGCCTGCCCAGGGTGCTTCGTAGTGTCTTAGTTGCTGAGTCGTGCCCGACTCTTGTGACCCCATGGACTGTAGCCCACCAGGCTCCTCTGTCCATGGGATTTCCCAGGCAAGAATACTGGAGTGGGTTGCCATTTCCTTCTCCAGGGCGGTCTTACCAACCCGGGGATCAAACTCACATCTGCTTTGCAGGTGGATTCTTTACTGCTGAGCTTAGACAATGCCTAGTTCTAACCACTTCCTGCACAGATGTGACAGTTGCTGGTGGCATTGGGGCACAACCGTATCCGCTCCCTAGCGAGGGCTCTTTCTACTGCCTACAGGGTTGCTGCCACTCTGGATGTTTGCCAGCCTGGTCCTTCCTTTGTCACTCTGCCACTGGGATGAAAGCTCCCTTCACAGAAGGAGGTTTTTCCAGCCATCTGCTCCATATCTTCAGCTCTAGGTAGAGCCCAATCAGTCCAAAGTAGGTGTTTAATAAAGACCTGGGCAAAAGAGTGGGCCACCTGAGAGGAAAGAGGAAGCATTTTTGGATCCAGACTGCCAACACTGAACCCGGTGACCCACTTGCTGACTGTGTAATCACAGGTCAGTTGTTCAACCTTTCTGAGCCTCACTTCCTGGCCCGTCAAAAGCACATGATAATATTTACCTTGAGAGGGATAAAGATGGTCATTATTAAGCTAATAAATATAAAGCGCACACCACAGCATGGTTACTCAGAAGTGGTAACCTGTCGCCATGGTCTGGCCTCCTGCAGCGGAGGTCTCTCCCAGCCCCACATTGATCATCGCCCGTAGAAAATGAGTAACTCCTGCCGCTTTCATCTTAGCTAATGATTCTCTAGCTTCTTGTCCCAAACTGCAACCCCCACCCCTGCGCCGCCTTCCCTGGGAGGAGGGGATAGATACCTCCCAGGGGTGCCCAGATCCCCAGGGTGGAGAGATGGGGCAAAGGAAGGGTGGAGAGTAGCCAACCTGGGGAGAGGACCGCCTGTCTAAAGCACAAGCAAGAAAGAGGTGCTCGGGACTTTGGGGGATGAAGAGGGGAGCGGTTGGTCTTTGCTGAACAAAGCTCTGAGACACACAGGTGGCTGCCTTTTTCTCTGAGTCATGAGATTCCAGGGGCTTGTGAAACATCTGTCAAGTTCAATTCCAAGTCAGAATGGGCCATGCGAGCTAGCAGTCAATAACGAGGGGCTATGTCTTATGAGATCATTTCCAAAGCTGGGCCTTGTTTCACTGGGGACAGCCCCAGTTACATCTGAGGGTCCCTGCTACCCCTACGGACACAAAGCTGGTTCGTGCAAGGCAGAGACCACGATGCCAGGCATCAGAAGCCTGGCAGACTGGGGCTCAGCTGTCTCAGGAGGTTCAGGTTGCACAGCACCAAAGCCTCAATAGTTCCATCAAGGGGGCGGGCCCCTCCAGAGACTGGGTCTAGTAGACCAGGGGACCCTCTGCTGAGAGGAGGGTCCATGCAGGCAGCAACCTGGACTCCCCAACTAATGTCATCACCCTTGTCACTGGAGAAGGGAGCCCCGCTCCACCCTTCTCCCTGTCCCCACCCTCCTCTGCCTTCCTCACATCACACATCACTGGCACTCAGTCTGGGAGGTGTGCTGCCTGAGGTAAGGGGAAACACAGGCCTGGGAATAAATAAGGAGGCACCAGCAGTTGGAGGAGAACTGGAAAAAAGCATTGGGGGTGGTGGGAGCGGGGAGACCTCCAACACTGGATGATAGAGAGACAGGAGGCAGAAGGTGAAGAAACAGACAGTGAGAAGCAGAGAATAAATAGAAAGACGCACAGGCCAGCAGGCTGGTCAGCCCTGTCCCCAGAACCTCCAGGACATGTTCATGGGCCCTTGACAGGAGAGGGTGGTGTAGACTGTCACTCCACACACTGAGAAAAATCACCTTTTTTCCCCTTCAAATTCTGTCAATCATGGGGACGAAGTTGAAATATCACAGGCAAATGAGAAGCATGATATTTGGTGGGGGATCTTGGTTGGAGGGACTACCCAGGTGGCTCAGAAGTAAAGAATCCACCTGCGATGCAGGAGACTCGGATTCCAATGCTGGGTTGGGAAGATCCCCTGGAGAAAAGCGTGGCTACCCATGCTGGCACTCTTGCCTAGGAAATCCCATGGACAGAGGAGCCTGGTGGGCTACAGTCTGTGGGTTTACAAGAGTAAGGCATGACTTAGCAACTAAACAATAACTTCCATTGGAGGACGGTCTGTGCCTCACCCTGCTTGCAAAGGAAGACGCGGAACAAAATACAAGTGAGTACGGCAGTGTTTTAATCAGAGACCAAGCGGTTGTTCCCTTGAGAGGTCAGGGTGCCCCTTGTGTGGCCCCGACCCTCTGGAAGTGGCGAGATGGAGGGGGAACCTCCCCCAGCCCCTCGGGGTAGATGAGAACTTCAGAGAAAGGAATCCATAGTGTTATTCAGCTGAGTCTGAATTTGGGTGGGAGCTCCGGCAGAGTGGACCCCTGGGGTTTTCCCAGTCTGGTATAGTGAGATAAGCCTGGGGCAGATGCACTGGTTGGTTCTGGACTGGAAAGGAAGCCCAGGGTTCTCTGGCTCCTGTCTTCCAAACGTGGTTCTTCCAAGTTGGCTTGGTTGAGTTTGATCTTAGACCCTGCCCTCCATCAAGGGCCTGCTATGTACCTGGCCAAGTGCCATCCATTGTGGGAGGCAGAAAAGATGGGCGATCCTGGACCTGAGATCCAGGAGTCAGACACACACTGGGGAAGAGGAGTCTTTCACTAAGAAGCAGTTGTCAGTCCTAGACGGGACACTCTTGAGTGCCACATGAGTGGTGTGGAGAAACTAAGTCCATGGAATGTGGAAAAGGGCGAAGGCAGCGTTGGCTCAGAGGAGGGGGCTGGGAGAAGACCCCAGGGGGTGTCCAGGACTAGACCTCCTATGGGAGGCTCAGGCCGGGGAAGAGTGTCAGGTAGGAGGAGACAGACAGGCAGATGCGGGGAACGCTACCATCAGCGTGTTCTCTGCCTCCCCAGATCGCACCTCCTCCAGGAGAATGTGGCCTCAAGGGGCCATCTTTGTGGCCCTGCCCCTCCTGGGGCCCACCCTTGTCTGGCTGCTCATCCATCACTCAATGTCTGACTGGTGTGACAGCCTGAGAAAGCTGCCCTGGTGCCCACCTCACAGAGTCTTGCTGCTGGTGTGGACAACCATCTACTCCATCACAGGGTGAGCACCCACTTCTCATGCCTGAGCTGGGAGCAAGTCTCCCATCCCTGAATTGCTGCCACACGCTGGTCTCTAAAGGGATGGGACCTCATCTTGCCTCTTTCAGGATGTCTCCTCTGTACCCGCCTAGGATTCCAGCCCACCCTCCCTTACCTCCTCCCTGCCCTCAAAGGATATCTAGACCCACTTACCCCATTTCAGCCCACAAAGGATTTTTTTTTTGGCAACCACAAGGCCCCATTTACCATGAATCAGCCTCCTCTGAGCATTTCCGCCACCGTCTATCCACAGGTATGCCGCCTCCGAAGCAGGGAGCAAGGCACGGCCGTCAGGTGCCGGCAGGTAGCGGTGGGGAGGGCTGCCCTGAGCTTCCGCGGCGCGCGCAGAGCACCCAGAACTTGGCTCGCTGGCTCCAGGGTGCTGCAGAAAGGTCAAGGGCAATTCCCAGGGCAGCCCGCCTGACCGCCCTGCCCCCGCCCAGGCCCTGCTGCACCTGCTGCTGCTCTTTGGGCTGGTGATGAGCACGGCCCTGATCTGGCACCCCATCAACAAGCTGGCCACCCTGCTGCTGCTGGCCTACCTGGCCTGGCTCACCATGGGCGTTTCCACCACCTGTCACTTGTGGAGGGACAGCCTTTGTCCCGAGGACAGGCCCCCAAGGGGAGAGTAGTGACTGAGGCCAGGATCAGGGGAGAGGAGGGAGGCGGGGGTAGGGGCAGAGGAGACCACAGGCAGGGCTGTGGAGGGGAGGGTGGTGGCCAGAGGTTGCTGAGTCCCTGAAGGTGACTTGACCCAATGTGGCCACTGTCCTGGGTCCCCTGGTGTCACTTTCCACTGGGATTCAGAGACATGGGAGAGGGGGAAACAGTTCACATTTAATGTAAGGTAATAAGTCCTGTACTAATAAGAATTAATTTAGTAGTGATAACATCAGTCAATAAAATCCTAACTAACTTTCTGGGTATGATGTGAAGTGTGTGAGGTTCAGGACAGCTGGGTGGGAATGGACGTGTGTGTGTGTGTGTGTGTGTCTGTGTGTCTGTGTGTGTGTGTGTGCGCACACGCGTGAGCGCACATGAATGAAGGTGTGAATGCCCTGCCAAGCCTCACTCAAAATTTGGGACTTAGATTTTTAATTACTTGAAAAACAAAGTTTTTGAAAAGCCACAGAAAGATAAAGTAAGAAAGGATACCAATTATCTTGTCAAACAATATATTTATTGCTTATTTTATATTATGTATCATAATATATAAATATATATTATGTACCACCTATAAAATAATATATTCTATACTATATTAACCTTATTTAATTTATTTTAATCTTTTATATTGGCATATAGTTGATTAACAATATTGTATTAGTTTCAAGTGCTCAGCAAAGTGACTCACTTATACATATATATGTATCTACACTTTTTCAATTTCTATAATTAATTTATTTTAATTTAATTGTATTAATTACACTGATAATATAATATATAATAGTTATATGATACAATATGCATTATATATGTCATACTACTCTTTCCATTTCTATAATTAATCTTAATTAATTATATTAATTACACTAATAACAATATAATATATAATACAGTAATACAATACATTATGCATTATATATGTCATACTAAGACCTTAAGTCATTATATCTGATAAGATTATAGACCTTTTTTATTTTTGCCTTCTTATACTATTAGGTTTTTACATCAATTAATCATTATTAATAAGAAAACATGTTGAAAAAAGATGTAAGCCTCAGTGCTGACCAGTGAATTGAGGAGGAGGTTTTTGTCCAGCCTTGTCTCTTACTTCTCTTTCTAAACCTTCCTAATGGCTTTTTAAAATTTTCCTCTCTTCCATCCTCTTGCTTTCTTCCCCTGTTGTCTCAAAGCCCTGATGGTGGCAAGAAGTGACGGCCCCAGGGCTGCCTCCCTAAATCTTAAACAAGGCCAGCTGGAAGGCCCAGGTGCCTTGTGTAAGGAGCTTTTAAAAATATCAACCAGACTCTCTAGGGATGCGCCTGGGCACTGGTGTTTTTAAAACTGCCAGGACTTCCTCATGTGTAGCCCACCTGAGGACCACCACTGAGGGTGTTCCAGAGCCACCTGGAAGCTTATTAAAAATGCCTAGGGACTTCCCTGGTGGTCCAGTGGTTAAGACTCCATGCTCCCAATGCAGAGGGCATGGGTTCAATCCCTGGTCAGGGAACTAAGATCCCACATGCAGCCAAAAAATAAAAAAATAAAAATGCTCAGCACTTCTATCAGCTGCTCTCTGAAATTAGAGAGCTCCAAGCATGGATGGTCTTTCAGGGCTCTCTTTACTGTGACAACCTTAGATCCTGAGAGTTGAGATCTGGGTCTGGGACAAAATGTATCCCCTTGGTGGGGGCCAAGGACCACACAGGGGGAACGTTTTGTCCTCCGGACCACAATGGCGGAGGACATTATCATTTGAGAAGGAGACAGGCTGTTCCTGGAGCTCACCAAGGAAGGACAAGCCAGAAGGAATCTCCTCCTCCCCGCCTCTTCTGGGCATGCTCTGCCCAGCGAGGCCCATGGGTCACCTGTGTTCCACCCGCCCTTGTGTCCCCAGCCCCAGTGTGGCACAGGACACAGAGAAGGCATTCATTTATCTTTGATTGATTAATTGATTAAGTAAAGGAACACATTGTCCCATTAAAAGATAATGCTGACCAGGCCCCCCACCAACACCTGCCCCTGACCCTGGACCAACTGAAAAAGCCTCTCTTTGCGGGGAGGGAATGGCATTCATTGGAGAAGGGCATGGCAATCCACTCCAGTATTCTTGCCTGGAGAACCCCATGGATAGAGGAGCCTGGTGGGCTATGGTCTACACGGTCACAAAGAGTTGGACACGACTAAAGCAACTTAGCACGCACAAAGGCATTCATAGCTGTTGAAACTTCTCAGGTGGTTCTAATGTGAGAGCAGATTGAGAACAGCTGCTGTGGGGGCGTTGCCTCTTAAAGTGCAGCCTAGTGACCTCCTGGAGCCCTGGTTGATGGCCTGGACTCCAGCCTTGCTCCAGACTCATGGACTCAGATCAACTTGAGGAATGAGGGCCCACAGATAGGGTGCAGTGGTTTGCAGGTCCGACCTTGGAGACAGATCAACCTGGGCTTGAGCACTGGCTCTGTCATTCATTAACTGATAATCTGGTACAACTTACTGCATTGTCTATGCTTCATTTTCTTCATCTGTAAAATGGGGACCTCAGAGAATCTGAGAAAAGAGTGAATGCATCTGGCACAGAGGAAATGTTGCCCTAAGAGGAGACCCCGGGAGGCCACCTGTTTAGTGAGCACCTGTGGTTCTGACTCACATGCCAATGGGGACCCACTCTGCCCTGAGACCCCCGAAGTATTTCCCAGACTTCCTAAGTGCTGGGAGGCTGAGTGACCTTCCCCACGGGTCTGTGGACCAGCCTGACCGGTGCTACACGCACAAAATAGTGAACTCTTTATTGCACAAATGTGTGCAATAAATGTGACACATGGATTTTGACTTCACCTCAAACAGATTTTTTTAAAAGCTGCTTTTAGTTGAATTGAAAACTCCATCTATCCAGGTAACTATTTAAATTTGTCAATGATCAAAGACATGCTCAGGGGCCACACTGCATGGGCTCTTATCCGTTTCAACATATGGACCTTCCAGAGATATTTGTCATTGTCTTTACCATCACCATTTCATGTAGGCATTATAGATAATTGCTACCAACTGTATTGATGTTGCCAACTAATTCTAGAAATTAAACTGGTTCTCTAAGAAGATGCACCGTGCTGCTCATGTGATTCTAACCACCCCAGAACAAGTGGACACCGCAAGCCCAGAGGTCTAGATGCCTCCAGTTTTGGATTTTGGTCCTAGAAGAAAGCTCAACTTGGGCAGTGTCCCAAGCCCTGGAATAGCCTGACTGCCTGGCAAGCCATGAGCCAAATAAAGGGCTTCCTGGCTTTGTGCAAAAACAGCCAGAAGGGGCAGGATCTCCAACCTCAAACTTATCCTCTGACCCAAAGTTGTCCTTAATATCCTCCTCAGCACTAGCTCCTTGGTTTCTGAACAGGAGTTCTGATCCCTTCCACCCCCCTCACCTCCCCACCTGCCTGGCCTCTCGCCCTTCCTCTACACTGCCTTCCAGTTCTGAGAACAGCCTGGAATACACACTGCCCTTGGCCCCTCCTCTCTCGTTACCTAGAGTTGTGCCTAAATAGAGTCGGAGTTGTTTTCTCCCTTTGGCAGATGTGTCCCAGGATTCCGCGGTCCGACCCACGTGTGTGTGCTTCTGTGTCCTTGGGCAGTGTTTTCCCATTTGCCTCTGAGCAGAACATGGTGTCTGAAAATGATTCACTTGGTGGGTGGGGGAGAGACAAGCCTTTCACCAATGTCTGGAGAGGTGGGGAGCAGCTCCTGGTGAAATGGCAACCCCAGGAGGCAGGGCGATCTCTCACTCTGCTGTATCTTCATCCTTTCTTTGCTCCCCAGTCCCTTTCTCCTTCCTCCCTTTGCCAATGTCTGCAGAATGGGGATACACAGTGGCAGGTGAGGTGGGCAGGCTGGTAGGTGTATGTTCAGTGGACAAATGTTGGTCCTGTCCTACAGGCAGGTAGAGGTGATGCTCTAGTGGAGGCCTAAGGCCCTCAAGTACGGTCAAGATCAGGCCAGGGCTCCAAAGTCTTGCTTCCTTTGTGCTCCACCCATTCTATCTCCCAGGGTTCCCATGTTTCAGAGTCTTTCCAGAGTTCCCTTTTCTTGTAGTTTCAGAAAACAAGCACAAGATATTTTTGTTTTAAAGCTTTCTTGCTGATCTTCATCAGTGACGAAGTTACTCATCCAAACAAAGCCTGACTTTGGCAGGCATCAACTCAAATCTGGACCGCCGACCTCCACCCTCATGCAGAGTCCAACGAGACCCCTTCCCCCAACCTAGCTTTCAAGGACCCTTCATAACAAAGGCCCCCTCTTCTAGCCTGCAAGCTAGGAGAAGCCCTGTTTGTCAAACCAGGAGCCTCGGGGGTGTCTGTCAGCCTCTTTTGGCCCTCTGGTGTCTGTATCCCTGAGGTCCCCCCAGCCTGCCCAGAAATGACCTGGGTGGAGAAGCACCCAGGGAGCTCCTTCCTGCCCCACCTGCACCTACTCCAGCACATTTCCAAGGGCTGAAAGTCTCCTCTGAGAAGTTGATTGTTAAGTTTATCACTTTCTCCCAGTAGGTTTTGTGGCCCTGCAAACACCCTTTCAAAGGGGAATACTATTAGTCACCTAATGGGCACGATTCTAATCAGATCGCTCTCCTCAAAGACTCAAAGAGCCAGCCAGCCCTGGGGGCCGGGTGGTGCCGGGAGTGGCCGCTGCAGTGGAAGACCGAGGTGACCAGGACTAAAGTCCCAGTTGTCACCATTTTTCCCCAGGGCCATGCGTCCTGCATGGCCAGCCAAGCATGGTGTCCTGCCCAGGAGAAGACTGGAAACTCCATCCTGCCCTGTGTGATTTGAGTTCCTCCTCCCTTCCCAGGGAGCTTCAGACTCTGGGAGACCGGGGCCCCCTCGCTGCACCCCGCCAAGGCTCCGGACACCCCCTGTTGTTTATGTCAACAGAGCAGTTGCCAGTGGGGGCAGGCTCCTGCCCACCAGGGGGTGCCTCGTGCCCGTGGCCCGTTGTTTGTATAGCTCGTCTCGGTAGTGACCGAGGGGCGGGCACACCCAGGCTGCGTCTCTGGGGCAACGCGCTGTTGGGGTGCCAGCTGTCCCTGCACATAAAGCATCCATTCCATCAGCGGACTCCCGAGGTATCTGCTTTCACAGAGTGAGAATTTAAACCTTCCCCTGGTGAGGTGGCTATTTTCCATTAGTCCCCTTGCGGCCTCTCTACTCCCTTCCCAGTGAGGGCAGCTCGGCTTCTGGCCGAGACCCGAGGAAGAGCCGTGCCTGACCCTGCTACCTCCTCCTCAGCGCCTCCTAGGACCTCAGAAGGTTTCCTGAAACGACCATGGGAAATAGGGCCAAAGAGGCAGGCCCGGGGCCTAACCCAGCTCCTCCCAGACACGGGGGTGGGGCTGGGTCTCAAGACAGCGTGGGAGAATTCCCTCGGGGGTTTCCATTCCCACTCACCTGCTGTCTGCTGTCTCTGTACCTATACCCCCTACACACTCACACACACACACACACACACACACACACACACCTCATACACAAGTTGCTCCCAGAGCTCAGTCTCCCTCCAAGAACACCTTCTCCCCCTCGTCCCCTCTTGCCCCTCCTCCCTCAGACCCTGGCCTCAGGGGGTCCTGGTAGCAGTCGGGACTGAAAGGTGAAGGACTTAAGACTCTAGAAGCCCAAAGCTCTGTTCTCACTAGCTGTGTGACTTTGGGCAAGTCACTTAACCTCTCTGATCTCAATTTCCCCCCCTCCCAATAAAATGAAAGAAATACTAGTAGCTACCCCAACATCCTTACGAGGAGTAAATGAGTTCATTTATGTGACCTGCTTAGAACCCCATCAAGCCCCAGGGAGGGTTGGGCTGGTGTCAGCTCTCACACGACTGAATTCCAGGCTGCATAACATGGTGGGAAAAGCTTGGAACTTGGAGGCTGACAGACTTGAGTTCAAGTCCCAACACCCTGCTGACACCACTGAAATAAATACTCGTTTCTCATTTTCCTCCTCTACAGAAGCGGTTTATTGATAGAAACATACCCAAGAGTGCTAACACGGGGGAGCTGGGGGAGTGCCCACACTAAAAAGAGGACAGTGGCAGCTGCAGGAGGAGGGGTCCGGCCCCTGGCACCCGACCCCCCAGATTAACTGCTGTACTCTGGGGCCAGCCAGGGAAACTGGACCAGCTTGGAAAGGAAAGCCAGGGACAAGGCAGGAATGTGGGCCCCTAGGAGGTGCCATAAATAGCCAGAGGGAGTCAGAGGGCCTCCAGGGAAGGGGGTGCGGGGGAAGGAGCAGTGGGAAAGGAAACTGTCGGTCATCAGTCCAGGGAGGTGCAGGGCACTCTCCCCAGTGTATAGATATGGCAGGGGTGAGGGATCGCGTCTTCAGAGAGGAACACGGACCACCTCCTAACATCACTCAGAAAATTTCCACCACACGTTCATCCCCACTACAGGTCTTTGGGAGCAGCCCTGATTCCACATTTTCATCCCTTTGGCCATCCTGGAATACAAGCAATAACTCAGCCTTTGTCACAGGCGGGGACACTGAGGACCATCCAGAGATGCTAAGTGATTTGGCCAACATCATCACACAGTGAATCGAGGTCTGAGACGGGGATATAAACATGGATCTTCCCCCCTCCCAATCTAGGACATACATGCGTGCGTGCGTGTGTGCTAAGTCGCTTCAGACATGTCTGACTCTTTGCAACCCTATGGACTGTAGCTCACCAGGTTCCTCTGTCCATGGGATTCTCCGGGCAAGAATGCTGGAGTGGCTTACCATGCCCTCCTCCAGGGGATCTTCCCAGCCCAGGGACTGAACCTATGTCTCTTAGGCCTCCTGTCTTGACAGGCAGGTTCTTTACCACTAGTGCCTGCTGGGAAGCCCCTAGGGCATACACTACAGCCAAAATATAAGATGATAGCTCATCAGTTGGTAAAGAATCCACCCGCAATGCATGAGACCCCAGTTCGATTCTTGGGTCAGGAAGATCTGCTAGAAAAGGGATAGGCTACCCTCTCCAGTATTCTTGGGCTTTCCTTTTGGCTCAGCTAGTAAAGAATCCGCCTGCAATGCGGGAGACCTGGGTTCAATCCCTGCGTTGGGAAGATCCCCTGGAGAAGGGAAAGGCTACCCACTCCAGTGTTCTGGCCTAGAGAATGCATGGACTATACAGTCCTGGGGTCTCAAAGAGTCAGACACGACTGAGTGACTTTTACTTTCACTTTCACCCTCAGGAAGGAAGTCTTTCCCACAAGGGAACAGCGAGCTGAAAGGATCCCTCTCCCCACCTTCCCTGCTGCAAGACATTTTACTCTTCCTTAGTCCAGTAGCTGCAGCCAGAAGTGGGAGATGATGCTTTAGAGACGTATCCATCAGAGCTAGCTGGGCGCGGCCCTGGAAATAAGAACATAAGCTCAGAAGACCTGGACTTAAATCCTCGTGTGATCTTATACAAATCACCTTTCTGAGCTACAGGGCTCTAACCTGCAAAATGAAGACAATAATACACACCCCTGTGAGACAGGCGTGAGGACGAAAGGTGATCATGAGAGCCTGAGTGCCCGAATGCCCCCAAAGCTATTAAGACTGGGAGCTGCCCCTCGTGGGGCAGCACCTCATTCATGTCCGTATTCTTGGTGTTTACTCCAGGAGTGTCTGGCTCTTAGAAGCCCTCAATAATTGCTGATCAAATAAAAGGACGAAGTGATCTCTTTGCATTTAAATGTTGGTTGTTTGTGCGATGCTAATTATAATAATAACGTGTGTTTGTTATTTATCAGCTATCACCGCCTTTTCTCTGAGGACACTCGCACTACTATCACTATCCTGTGCCTTACATCCCCTGGAAAAATGCCTGAAAAAAAAATAATAACTTCTGTATAAGAATGCCAGAATTAGTAACAAGCCTAATAAGGAAGGTGACCAAATAGTCTCTGTACTGGGGCACTTTGGGAGTGACTGGGGAGCCAGTAACAATTATACCTGGACAACAGATATAAACTATGACAGATCAAAATGCTTGGGCCTCTTACTCATAGGGTGCCATGCTGCCCAGAACTCTCTGGAGGAGAGAGCCCCAGATCCTCCCAACCATGCTGACTCCTATCCTCTAATTAGACCATGGAAAGGGTCCCCCACCTTCTCATCACCACCCCGCACTAGCTCCGGGAGCTATGTTCAGACTAGTTCCCCAACATTCTTAGGTTCCTCATTTTCAGCCTCTTGGTGACTCTGACCCTCACCTTCTGTTGCCCTGAGAATGTTTGCACTCCCCTAGACACAAAAACCCATGGCCCCAGCTCAGCACCCACCATGTGCGGACCAAAATTCATCTAGTCCCTCCTGACACTGCTCCAGCTCAGGGGCTGCTCCAGGGGCCCCAGTCAGCTTTCATTAGTTTCAATAGGCTTCTAACCAGTCCTTCTGCTTCTGCTCTTTCTCACCTTTGCTCTGTTCTCAACAAAGCTGCCTGGGTGAGCCTACAAATATCTGTCAGACCATGTGACTCATCTGTTCAAAGACAGTATCTTCCTATCTCACTCAGAAAAAGCCAAGGTCCTTAGAACAGCCCCTAAGGCCCCAACGTACTTGTTCAGTCGCTAAGTCGGAGCTGACTCTCTGTGACCCCATGGACTGCAGTACACCAGGCTTCCCTGTCCTACACTATCTCCTGGAGCTTGCTCAAATTTGTGCGCATTGAGTCGGTGATGCCAGCCTACTTAGCCTTTGTTTATCTCTCTGGCCTCACCTCCTAAGACTCCCAAGCCACACAAATGTCCTTACTTGGTCCTGAAACACACCAGGAATGCTCCCACCTGAGGACCTTTGCATCTGCTCTTCTGCTCCTTGGAACACTTCCCCCTTAGATATCCCTAGAATTATTTCCCTCAGCCTTTTCAGATCTTTTCTCAATTATTTCCTTTTCAAAGTTCTTCTCTGGCCATCCTATAAAAAAAGTGTCACTCTGTCCCACTTCTCTGCCTTTTCTTCCTAGCACTACCAAACAGACCATGTATATTACTTACCCTGTATATTGGCCAACCCCCTCACTCCATGAGGGAAAGGATTTTCCTTTGTTCTGTTCTTTGCCATGCCCCAGTAACTGAATCAGCCCTTGGCATATAATAGATGCTCAATAAATATTTATTAAACAAATAAAGGACCAAATGAGAGGGAACACACACAGCAATTGAATGTTTGGCCTCAGGAACAAAAAGTCCTCATTTTAATCCTGGCCCTGCCGCTTTGGAGCTGATGACCCCAAACAGGGCCCTTAACCTTTCTGTGTAAAATGGGGATAATCCACATGACCTCCCAGGATGGTTGAGCGCATTAAGTCCGATGTCACACAGAAAACACTAAAGTCACTGCCTGGGCTATTTCCAGAACTCTAAGCTTAGTCAATGGCAATATAGTTATTTCTGGAGGCTCCCAGTGGATGTGATGTTGCATTAGGCATCATTATAGGCAAATCAGCATGCACTCCCTTTGGGTAACAGTTCACAGTGTCTTCCCCATTGGCAGTACTTATCCCCCTCACCCCACCTCAGGACCCTCCTTCCCTGAACCCAAGTCCCCCCAGTCAGGCTGGCCTGGGTCCCTTTCGACACAAGCCTTGTCCCGCTTAAACCTCTGAGAGAGCTCCCCTCTGAAAACTCACCCACCCTAGGTCCCTTCCGCAATCTCCCCAGGCGAGCTGGGTTGGGGAGAAAGAAGAGAAAACGGTTAGGGAGAAGACAAAGAGAATGTGAAGACCTGTGTAAGCCGGTGCAGGGGGCAGGGGTGCAGGCCAAGCCATCCCCACCTGCCAGCTTCCTGTCTCTGCTTCTGATAAATAGGGGACACCGATGGCCAGATTTTCCATTCCCCCCCATCCCCTCACCCGCCGTCACTCAATTAAAAAAAGATAGAGCGAGAGAAGCTGGGGGAGGGGCCTCTGGCTATAAAGCCTGCGGGCCAGGGGCTGAGCGCACTCGCCTGGCCTGCCCCATCCTTTTCCCATCACCCCAGGCAGATTTAGCTGCTGACAGCTGCTTGGGACTCTGCCGCCAGGCCTTGGCCCAGACCCGCCGCCTCTCCCCTCTTTCTCATTGACTCCAGAGCCTCAGCCCCTCCATGGCTCAGAAAGAAGAGGCCGCGGCGGCCGCGGAGCCCGCCTCCCAGAATGGCGAGGAGGTGGAGAACCTAGAGGACCCCGAAAAGCTGAAGGAGCTGATTGAGCTGCCGCCCTTTGAGATCGTCACTGGGTGAGAGCTGGGCGTGGGCTGGGCTCCTGCTCCCTGGCACGAAGCAGGCGGGACAGGCTGGGGGACCTAGGATGGTAATAGTAGGGGTAAGGGTCACCACAGCCTTGAGAGCCCACTGGTGTGCACCACGCGGGAAGCAGAAGCAACACGCTCTGGGCTTCTCAGAGTGACACCTCCGATCAGCGGAGGTAAAACTCGGGAATCGAGGACCCTGAGAAGGAAACCAGCCCTGGGGCTTCCTGGTGTTGAGGCGTCACCTTCCTCTCTGGGTAAAAGCAGTTTAGTCCCGGCGAATTTGGTGAGATCATGGGATACCGCCAGCACGTTTCAATACGGTCCCAGAGAACCTCCTCCTTCAACTTCTGTCCCTGCTTCTGAGTGGGCCTCTCCTCTGCCCATTTGTCTCTCTCTCTTTCTTTACAGCTTCTCCCTGAAGTAGAAGAGCCTAAGGCAGGAAAGACAGATCCATCCTTTCCCAAGCTAGAGTGAGAAGCAGTCTGTTTTTCTTGCTGCATCATCTCTGAATCTCCCCAGGGGCTGAGATTCGCATCCACCCCCAGGGAAAAAGAGAGGTTACAGGCCAGGCAACACAGGCCAGGCCGGAGCTTCTGGGCAGGGGAGGTGTTCCTTCGCCCTCCACCACAGCCTGGAGGGAGCAGGACCTAGAGCAGAGAATGCTGAGGCTCCAAAGAGGGTCCCCCTGCCTTGTCTAGATGATGCCACCTCCAGGAATGAAACAAGGCAGTCAGCCTCCTCTTCTCTCCCTGTCCTTTTGGCAGAAGATTCTGCTAAATTCCTGAACAAAGACTAAGAAGGGAATTTGTTGTTGTTGTTGTTGTTGTTTAGTCATTAAGTCATGTCCGAGTCTTTGCGACCCCATGGACTGTAGCCCACCAGGCTCCTCTGTTCATGGGATTCTCCCGGCAAGAATACTGGAGTGGGTTGCCATTTCCTCCTCCAGGGGATCGTCCTGACCCAGGGACTGAGTATGTGGGGGCATAAGGATTCTTTCATGGGAGTCTCCAGCAATGCCCACAGGCAGAGGAGGGGTCACAGGAAGAGAAATTCCAGGAAGAATGGAGGCATGATGCCTTCAAGGGCAGAAGGAACCCTGGAGGTGATTGGGACTTGCTGTTTGAAGCTGGGCTAGTGTTTTTCCAGTCCTGGCCTGGCTGCAGTTTTTTCATTTGGAACCTTAAGAAGTTGTGCTACTTGATTCCCAAGTCCCCTTCCGGCTGAGACATTTTCCGGTTTCTAAGAGAACCTGAGGGAAATGTATCCTAGTTCCTGAGGCAAGGCTTCAGGGAAGAGCCCCTGAACTTGCTCTTGTCCGTGGCCAACCGAGTAATGTCACCCTCATCCCAGGATTAAAGGAGCCACAGGGCACAGATTAATATAGACACAGGGAGAGCTTAGGGGCCGCCAGGCCAGGAGAGTCCTCCATTCCAGTGGCTTTTTATGGAAAGAGATCCTTTTTCTAACAGCTAAGTAATGCTGGCCCATGCTGGCCTTGGTCTGTCTCTCTCACACACACAGAGGCACACCCACTCTGTGCTGTGCTGTAATCTCCCCGGCACAGGGGCAGGGGGCAGTTCAGAAGAGAATTAGAGTATGTTTGCTGAGTTGAACATGCTTTGGGAGCTCAGGGTAGTGGGTTTTGAGAGATTAAATCCTCTGATGTCACGGACAAGCGTCCGGGGGTTTATGATGCCAGCACACCCGAGCTCATTCCAGCCTCACTGTGAGGCTGAGAGGAGCTGTATCACCATCACACTACAGCTGGAGAAAGAGAGTCAGGGAGGCCCAGGCACGCTCCGAGACCACAGAACTGTAAGAGGCACGCTTTCTGACTCCAGCCTAGCGTCCTTCTCACTGGTCTCCCGAACAGAGCTCCCACCTGTCTCCATCCTCCAGGTGGTGAGGTGCAAAGGCTTCCTGAGCCAAGGCTCCCTAGTGAGGCACAGGAGGCCACTTTCTGGACACTCTGAGAGCAGTTCAGGAGGGAGGTGGAGCCCTTCATATTTCCCGGACACAAGGAACAGCTGTGATGATCTGTCTCCTGGGCCCGGGCGGGTAAACAGACAACTTAAAATAGCCCTGAGGTGCGGCTGTGTCTGTGAGGGGACAGGCCGAGGGAAAGCTCTCCTCTCCTCCGCTCTCCAGGTGTCCTGGCATCAAAGGGCCAGCAGAGCCCAGCCTCCCCGGGGGAGGGTCTCATCACACTGCTCTTTAGAACAGGGCCCCAGACTAGAACAGCAGACGGCTTTTGAGCAAACAGTCTGAGAGCAGGGGCACTACCAGGTACGAATAAGGAGAAATGTGCCCACTTGTCGTGATTCTGGTGGGAATAGGGCACTCGGGATAGAAGGCAGGGAATTCCCAGGTGGCCCAGGGGTTAGGGCTGGGCACTTTCCCTCCCGAGGGCCCAGGTTTAATCCATGGTCAGGGAACTAAGATCCTACAGGCTGCGTGACTCGGTCAGAAAAAAAGAAAGAAAGCAGACTTAAGAACATTAAAAATGATGTGATAGAAAATGCTAGCAAAAGGCCTATAGCAGCAGTGGTGTGCCCAGGCCTGTTCATGCCTCAGCTGAGAGCCCGTTGGACTCATCTCTTACCACATCTGTGTCCACTGACTTCCTGTTGGTTTCTTGAAATCTCCACAGTGGGTGTGTATACGGGAAAGCAGCAAATGTTAGAAATCAGGGCTTTACAAAAAAAAAAAAAAAAACACTGAGAGAGAGAACCCTCCGAACAGGAATGGAAGGGCAGAGGAGGGATGTGCTTAAAAGGAGAAGAACTGAGGCCCAGAGAAGGCACCATCCTTCAGTACCAGGTTTAATTTTCAAAAGTCGACCGTTGTCCAAAGAGAGGTGAGATTACTCAGTCTGTCTTTTGGATAAGGAAACCGAACTTCAGAGGGAGAGATAATTTGCCCAAAGCTAGTAGGCGAAGTCAGGCTTCCCAGGTGGCGCTAGTGGTAAAGAACCTGCCTGCCAATGCAGGAGATGCAAGAGACTTGAGTTCGATCCCTGGGTTGGGAAGATCCCCTGGAGGAGGGCATGGCAACCCACTCCAGTATTCTTGCCTGGAGAATTCATGGACAGAGGAGCCTGGTGGGCTACAGTCCATGGGATTGTAAAGAGTCGGACACAACTGAATGACTGTCACCTCATAGCTGATTAACAATGTTGTGAGTTTCAGGTGGATAGCAAAGGGACTCAGCCATACATACACATGTATCCATGGTCCCTCAACCCCCCTCCCATCCAGGCTGCCACATAACACTGAGCAGAGTTCCCTGTGCTATACTGTAGGTCCTTGTTGATTATCCATTTTAAATATAGCAGTGTGTACACATCGACCCCAAACTCCCTAACCATCAGGGAGAGCTTCTTGAGGGGAGAAGTTCCAGATATATTAGTAATATATATACAAAGATCCAACAGCACTAGGCTCACAAGAGAATTCCTCTGGTTCTCTTTTGCTTCTGAACTCAGCTTGCTTGAGGGAAGCTCTGGGGCACCTGAATGGGTCGGTTCCCCATCCCTCCATCTCAGCTGCAGCTCTGCCTGGCAGCACCCCTTGCTGTGTGTTTGTCTTTATCTCTAGTTATGTTCTGTATGATTTTACATGAAGCTGAACCTGCTATCAAAGGGGTTATTCTGGAACAGAGATAAATGGCACAGGCAGTGAGTCTCCTTTCAACCACTTCTTTAGCCACCAGTCGTTTACTCCACCCACGTGAGGAGAGAGAGGAGAAGCAGGGTTCAGAGAAGGGCTGGGCCAGGAGTCGGGGGCCTTCAATGCCACTATTAATGCTGTGACTGCTCGCCCCTCACCTGGACTCCTGAGCAGACTGCAAAGGCTTGTTTCATAAAGGACAGAAGATGGTCACGGACTCTGGTCTCCCCTGAGGGTCAAGGGAAGGTGGAAGCCTATGTGCAGGATGGCATTCCTCTGAGAAACAGGACGGACCCAAGAAAAAGGGCGGGCCCAGGGCTTGTGGAATCCCGTCCAGAACTGCCAGTCAGGAGCCAGCAGCCCATCAAACACCTTCTTAGCTCCAGGAAGTCTGGCTGTTAGAACTCTGTTTCCCCACATTCCTCCTTCTGACGATGCCTGCTCTGTAGCATCCACTTCGAAAAGTGGTCTGAGAAAGGGGAAAGGAAACTCAGATTGGCAATTCTGCCTCTTTCAAGTAGGTCATGAAAAGGTCTAGTGAGCAAAGTGGAAATGAGTCATCACTTAATTACTTGTGAGTAGGTTTACTGCTCCATGGATTATTTGGGGGGCAAATGTCTAATCTCAGAGGAGCTTCCATTGCCCTCCAAGTTGCTTGCCTTCACTGTCTAGATTTAGGAAATGCAAATGTTTTTTAATGTAAAAGTGAGGGGGGGAAAAAATAATATATATATATATTACATTGAGTCACATATCTTCTCCATCAAGCAGCTGTCCCTCTTTTTCTAGATATAAGGATTCTTGGTTTCCAGCC
This sequence comes from Bison bison bison, assembly GCF_000754665.1. NCBI lineage: Eukaryota > Metazoa > Chordata > Mammalia > Artiodactyla > Bovidae > Bison > Bison bison. Next base: position 9,874,129 of record NW_011495047.1, on the reverse strand, counting down.
TAGAGAACTGCAATGTCCAGAAACCCAAGTCTAAGGAGATGAAGTGTGAATAGCCTTGTTTGCAGAAAGTATGAGGAAATGGTTCCTAAGGAGGTGCTGAAGTTGGCAGGAGGGAGTAGGAGTTATGCTGTTAGTTTCTGTGCTTGAAGAAGGGACTGGGCCCAGGTGAAGAAATCTATTATCAGCATCTGTCTCCTGGCCACCACTCCAACATACACTCATACACACACACTCAAACACACATACACACTCACACTTCAGCAGGAAAATATCTGCTGGGGTTGATAGCAAAGAGGTATATGTAAATATGGTACTGGAGCATGTCATGCTACTAGGAAATAAAAGATGTGTGTGATTATCTACAAAGTCACTGTCACTATTTCTGTCTTTCCACTAGTGGGTATAAGGTTATTTAGTCACTCTGTCATGTCCGACTCTTTTGCGACCTCATGGACTATAGCCCGCCAAGCTCCTCTGTCCATTGGATTTCACAAGCAAGAACACTGGAATGGGTTGCCATTTCCTTCTCCAGGGGATCTTCCTGACCCAGGGATCGAACCCATGTCTCCTGCATTGGCAGATGGATTCTTTACTATTGAGCCACCAGGGAGGCCTAGTGGGCATAATAGTGTTGACTTACTTTGTGATTCTATAACATAACCCAAGATGACCACGTTGGCTAGCTCTCTGGAGAAATTTCAGACCACTTCTGCTCTCCTGGTGGACCTCCAGGACCTGGCTGTTGCAGTCTGAAAAGCCCAAAGAACCTCATTCAACCTGTATGCTCCTTCTAGAAAAACCAAGAATTCCACTGAGAAGCCAAGCAGGCTCAGTCTCTGAACAAATCCCAAGAAAGACTGGGAGCCGAGATCTTCCATGACTTTCCTTTGCCCCTTAAATGCACTTCCCTTTCTGAGATACTGGGTCCAGAAAGCCCTGCTGAGTGACAGGGCAGACCATGAGGCTGCTGGCCCCAGGAGTTGGAAACCGATATTTATGGAGAGGTGAATGTTCTTCCTCTCCATTGGCCTTCCCATTTCTATGGGTCCTTTCCTCTTTCCTAAAGAAGAGGAGGACAGACTGAGAGAAGCATCAATTGTAGACCATCCAGCCAACATGCAACCTCACACTGGGCCACACATGTCTTCTTGACTGGGCTGTACTTGGCAAAGTTGGAGCAATACTTTTCAGTTTCTGAAAGGAAACCTAAGGGACCACATAGGAAGCTACTGCTGAAGCCCCCAAGCCAACCAAGCAGCTATGAATCCTTCCAAAACCTTTACCTGTGAATCCATCCTACAGGTGGCTCTGGATTGGACTTGGGGATGGTTAGGAGGGGTGGGGGTGGGGTTGGGGGTGGTCTGGCACTGATTAGAGAGGGGGAAAAAAAACGTTTCAGCAAGAAAGGTAGGCTCCGTGCTTCTCAGGAGGAAAAAAAGCCACTCTAGGAAGTGAAAGGATCATTTAGCAACTTGCTAAGTTGAGGAGTGGTCTTCTGGGGTGAGTTTACCGGGGAAGAGCTCAGTGTAAGTGACTTCCCAGCAGGGACTGAAAGAGGAGAGGGGAATCATCAGGCCATCCTTTCTCCCCAAATGTTAAGTAAATAATAAACACATTCAACCAGGGACAGAGGGACTTAAGAGAGCTAAAGATAGTACCCGAAGGAATCCCGGGGCTGGGGCCCCAAACACATCCATCTCCACAGTGGAAACTTAACCTGTCAGCAAGGCACATGGAAACCTGGGTGGGGAAAATTTGGTGATGGGGGAGGGGACAGCTGCAGGGAAACAGCTCACATTTACTCAGCTCTTTGGCACCTGCTACTTATCACTAAGAAGCCAAGGCCCTGGGATACCAGGGATCCCCCTGCAGCCCAGGGAGTTGGGTGACCTCTCTGGGGGGAGGGAAGGAGTGTAGGGAAGAAAGAGCAGAGCTACTAGTTGGGGATCCTCTGGGGCAACCACAGAGATCACATTTTTTAAAGGTTTTTGTTTTATTTTTGTCTGCACTGGGTCTTCATCAATGCATGTGGGCTTTTCTAGTTGCAGCAAGCAGGGCTTCTCATTTCGGAGGCTTCTCTTGTTGTGGAGCACAGGCTCTAGGGAGCAGGGCACAATAGTCACATCATGAGGGCTTAGCTGCTCCTCGGCATGTGGAATCTTCCTGGAGCAGGGATCGAACCCATGTCCTCTGCATTGGAAGGCTGATTCTTAACTGGTAGACCACCAGGAAATCTGAGATTACATTTTTTAAAAGAAAACATTCAGCCTCTCCAGCTGGTACTCATTCCCTCCTCTCCTTCTGACCTTTTCAGTCTCTCTTCTTACAGCCTCTTCATTCTCCTTGGCCTTCAGTTCAGTTCAGTTCAGTTCAGTCACTCAGTCGTGTCCGACTCTGCGACCCCATGAATCGCAGCATGCCAGGCCTCCCTGTCCATCACCAACTCCCGGAATTTACCCAAACTCATGTCCATCGAGTTGGTGATGCCATCCAGCCATCTCATCCTCTGTCATCCCCTTCTTCTCCTGCCCCCAATCCCTCCCAGGATCAGGGTCTTTTCCAATGAGTCAACTCTTCGCATGAGGTGGCCAAAGTATTGGAGTTTCAGCTTTAGTATCAGTCCTTCCAAAGAACACCCAGGACTGATCTCCTTTAGGATAGACTGGTTGGATCTCCTTGCAGTCCAAGGGACTCTCAAGAGTCTTCTCCAGCACCACAGTTGAAAGGCATCAATTCTTTGGTGCTCAGCTTTCTTCACAGTCCAACTCTCACATCCATACATGACCACTGGAAAAACCATAGCCTTGACTAGACAGACCTTTGTTGGCAAAGTAATGTCTCTGCTTTTGAATATGCTATCTAGGTTGGTCATAACTTTCCTTCCAAGGAGTAAGCGTCTTTTAATTTCATGGCTGAAATCACCATCTGGCTTTCAAACCTGCACAAATCTTCCCTATTTTAGAAAAATATGCACATACAAACAAGACAATCTTCAATTCTGATGCTTGCTTCTTTAGCTTCTTTTTCTTACTTTATTATTACCAAACTTTTTGAAACACCTGGCCTTTTTCTGCTGCTTTCATTTGCTAATCATCCACCTCCCCTGGAAGCCACTGGACATATTCCTCACCAAGTCTGGTGCCCTAAGTCATCAAGTGGGCTTCCCAAATTTCAGACTTTTCCCCAGCTTCACTCTCTCTCCCTAAAGTCACCCCTGTAACTCTTCCATGGACCTGTTTCCTTATACTTTTCTTTCCTCAGGAACCTGTAACAATGGTCTATTGACTTCCGAGTCAAGGCTAAACTTTCAAGAAACTTCACCATGGGTCCTTACTCCACCTCGTCATTTTCAGCAGTCTTCTACTGTTCTCAGCTGTCTTATTTACACCTTTTCTTCCCAGCTAGAATCTAGCTGGTAGATTATAAGCATCTAAAGGACAGAGGCTAAGTCTTTTATGGTTTTGAAATGTGTCAATACTACACAAGTTAATTCATATCAAAGTACCCTGAGATAGCCTAGCCTCAAAAATAAACCTTCTTGGACACTTACATGACAACCATTCTTTCACCTGAGGGAAAAGATGACATGAGAAAGTCCTTGGGAAAGCCTGGGACTGCACATTTTAGGCCACCCCTTACCTGAGATGCAATATCCCTGAGTGACAAGGAGAGATTATGAAAGCATGAAATACTCTGCACAATCTTTGCCTTGCTCTGTCATGAGAATTTTTACATGCTTGCTATTTTGTAATACTATTTGGACACTGCTTTTCAAACCTGGCTACTTATTTGAATCATCTGGAGCATTTTTTTTAATACTGATGCCCAGGCCTCCTCCACATGTTCTCATTTATTGGTGTGGGGCACCAGCACGGCATTTGTAGCTCCTCCAGTGGATTCTAATGTACAGTCAGGTTAGAGAGTCACTGATTTAGAACTCTGAACATATGCCGTGTGTTGGGAGTGAAGGTGTGTTTGAAGATCTGTGCTAGTGTGGTGTCCAGGATGCACACCTCACTCCACATTCTCTCTTCTCCTTTAGATACACCATTTGAATTCTTTCATGCCTTTGTCACCACCGTTAGCATATAGGCAAGGCCTGTTTCAGTGGGGAGAATGAACCTGTCCCCGGGGGGATTGATCTTGGAAAGCCACCTACTCCAGGCGAGTCCTAGAACAAGAACTCATTACCCACTCTCTTTCCCTGTGCCTTTGTCTCCTTGACCCATAGGGAGCGACTGCCTGCCCACTACTTTAAGTTTCAGTTCCGGAATGTGGAGTACAGCTCCGGCAGGAACAAGACCTTCCTCTGCTATGTGGTGGAAGCGCAGAGCAAGGGAGGCCAAGTGCAGGCCTCTCGGGGGTACCTGGAGGATGAGCACGCCACTAACCACGCGGAGGAAGCCTTCTTCAACAGCATCATGCCGACCTTCGACCCCGCCCTGCGCTACATGGTCACCTGGTACGTGTCCTCCAGTCCCTGCGCGGCCTGCGCGGACCGCATCGTCAAGACCCTCAATAAGACCAAGAACCTGCGCCTGCTCATCCTGGTGGGGCGGCTGTTCATGTGGGAAGAGCCTGAGATACAGGCCGCTCTCAGGAAGCTGAAGGAAGCCGGCTGCAGACTTCGCATCATGAAGCCCCAGGACTTCGAGTACATCTGGCAGAATTTTGTGGAGCAAGAAGAGGGTGAATCCAAGGCCTTTGAGCCCTGGGAGGACATTCAGGAGAACTTCCTGTACTATGAGGAGAAGTTGGCGGACATCCTGAAGTAGGCAGCTAGGTTCAGCCTCACGTGAGTCTGTTCACTGTCAACTTGGGTAGGTCAGGTGGAATGAGTGGTCTCTTTGATTTTCCTTTGAAAGGATTTCGTTTTTTTTTTCTGGTTGGTGATAACATTCTTAGATCCTTCCTTTTCTCTTTCCTCTAAATTCCTCTTCCTAAATCCTTTCTCTCCTACCCTTTTATATCAAACTGACTTTCTCCATAACTTAGAGTGCTCAAGGGTGATAGAAATCCAAAAGCTTTGATTAGACTCAGTAACTTTCTAAGATGAGGATGGTACAAGAACCTGCACGTGTGTGTGTGCGCGCGCGCACACACGCATGCTCAATCGCTTGGTCATGTCCACATCTTTGCGGCCCCATGGGCTGTACCCTGTCAGGCTCCTCTGTGCATGGAATTTTCAGGTAAGAATACTGGAGCTGATTGCAATTTCCTACTCCAGGGGATCTTTCCAACACAAGGATCGAACCCTCGACGACTCTTGCATCTCCTGCATTTATCAGGTGGATTCTTTACTACTTCACCAGCTGGGACGCCCACAAGGACCTGTTACTGAACAGCAAAGATATTTCAGTCCTCTGACAAGTCCCCATGTCCACCTGTCCAAACCTATAAACTCTAGACACCTTCTAGACACTCTGCCCCCACCCCATTTGCAATCTTACCATTCTATTTTTCCTTTAATGCTGGTTTTTCATTCCTACAGGGGCATTTTTTCCCCTCATTTTTGGTACTTTTGAATGTCCTTGAATGAATTTGTATTGAACTCTTTGTGAGGAGAAGGGAGGCAGAGAAACTCATGTTTTCAAACAAATGGTTCTGCTTCGAGGGAGACCAGGAATTGCTGTGTGAACATACAATGCAAGAACACTTCTCTTATGTTGAGAAGACCTCAGCAGAACTTGCAGAAAAACGATGAATTCAGGAATGGAGATAATAAAGCAGCAAGTTCTGCTATAAAGGAATGCTTAAAGGGTTAAAAAGATGTGTGCAAATTAGGCAACAGCTCAGAAGTAGCCTCCTAACAGGTATCAAGACGGGATAGAACTGGAAGTAAAGATTAGCTACTTAAGCAAATAATTAGGACACAATTAAGGCCAATTCGACCTCTTGCTGAGGGTAAATTAGACTCTTTGAGAGAAACAGGCCAATTGCCCTCAGGAAAAGAGGGTACAGGATCTCCTACTGTCTCCTTTTGAATTTGGTCTGATCTAGTTTGCTCCCACCGAAGTGCTATGTATGACTAAGTCCCTTTACAAGACCTGAGTTACTGATCAAAAATTTCCCTTACCAGAGAATAAAGGGTCTTCACACCCTCTTATCCAGCTTTAATTCTGGACACCTCACAGATTAATAAAACATGAAAGCAGCATGCTTCCATGAAGGTAGTGCCTCTCAGTCTTAATACAGAGATGTTGCTTCATGGACATGTTCTGGAAACATCAATGTTCCAGAGCCTGATGTTGGCAGGTCTGTGCACACAGGGTGTTGGATCATTCTCCAGCTGAGCATTCGCCAATCCATGAAGTCACAGTTCTCAGCCATTTCTTACAAAAAAAAGCAGGACCCATTCACTGAATTCAGTGAGACCAAGGTCAGACAGTGCCATGTGATACCTTGCTCACCTAAAATAAGACACCACTCAAGAGCGGTGGATAGTAATAATACAAAGATTTCTAAAGGTGACCTCTGAAAATACAAAAATTCCTTAAAGATTTTATTAGTGTAGGGACTAGCACTCATAAACCCTACATAAATTGTGTAGAATGACGACTGACAGCCTAATTTTAACTCTAGTATACTTTCTTCTTAAAGATCTTGTAGTCACAGGCCACTTTTTCCAGCTGCCAAACTAGCAAGACCTGAGATGAGTTTGTCTTACCTATTAAGTCAAATAATTAAATAGCTAAATCTGCTATAAAAATTAAGCATTTCAAGGATTAAAAAGCTTTTAATTTTGGATAATTGAGAGTTGCCTCTTATGCTGATCTAAATCAACATAAACAGATAAATCAGTCTGAGAGAAAAATCCACTTCTAAGTCAAATTATTTTTTAATAAAATATTACTGGACATGTTCCACATTCTAAGCCTCCTTCCATTAGTGTACATAATTGTATTATCTGGACCCATTAACATGCTTCCCTGTACTGTTTGAGTTGCTCATATTCCTGAAGGGAGAGGTTAAAATGTACCAAGTTTAAAAAAAAAAAAAACACTGGCATGAAATCAAGTTGTCATCTAAAAGCCCCAAAGAACTTTGCTTAATTAAAATACTCTCAAGAAATGAGCATTTATTAAAGAAAATGTGTCTGATATGTCTTCTTCCATCTTTTGAAAAAATGACAGAATAGGATTTAACCATATAGTTAAAGCAAGATAACATAGTTAAGCTTCCCAGGTGGCTCAGTGGTAAAGAAACCACCCACCAAGCAGGAGATATGGGTTCAATCCCTGGATCAGGAAGATCCCCTGGAGAAGGAAATGGCAATCCACTCCAGGATTCTTGCCTGGGAAATCCCATGGACAGAGCAGCCTGGCTGGCTAGTCCATGGAGTTGCAAAGAGTCAGACACGACTTGATGACTAAACAGCAGCAGCTACAACATAGCTGAAGCAGATCTCTTCTGGGGCTTTCTCTGTGTGAACCACACCAAAATATAAATGAAACAAATCCAATCCTGAGTAAAACAGAAATCACAGGTGACTATGGAGAAATTCAGGCATTCATTGAGGAAGGAACAAAGAAACCCTAACTCAAAAAGAACACTCTTCGTCGTTTGGGGCCAGCAGGGCTCTCAGTAACATTGCTTTGTTTCCTCACAAAGGTCTGCCTGCTGCCACCGAGAGACAGCAATGACACACGTGGTCATCTGGAACATGCCCGACTTCCTAATACCGCTTGGAGCTGGACAACATTCGACACCAACCAATCACACTGCCGAAGGCCCTCTGAGGACTCAAAATACACTTACGCTGTAAATCCCTTAAGCTGTACCTCTCTCTCTAAGGCTGCTCTTGGGAAACAGGAAAGTGAGTTGTGAAGAGAGAAGTGGCACCAGGCTCCGTGGGACTGAAGGTCCATATTATTCCCCTAGTTGGGCTTAGGGCAGAGAGCCTCAGACCCAAAGTCTGAACAGATCTTTGAAACATGTCTAGAAATGCATCTCATGTTAAGTTGGGATTTTTTTTTTTAAACAGCAACATTAATAAAAGAGGTGGCATGGTCTTTCTGTGACCAGGTTTTTTAAGGAACTAGAACATTCAGAAATTATAGACGGTGAGCAAATTCCAGAAACAGGGATGTCCCAGGTTATGAACCAAGCCACGTTTTATAAAGTGGAAGAAAGGCTTAAACCAGAACTTGCCAGGGCTACACAGAATGTACCAACTCCCATGCAGACTTCACACATTTGTCTTGACCTTCAGAAAATACTGTCTCAAGATTACTTCTAAATGAGTGGCTTTTCTCTCCTCTGAAAACAAGGAGTATGGCAGAGGATGAAACAAAAGGCACAGGAAACCTGTTCCTAAGGAATATAAACATCCCAATTGCCAATCCATAAGCAATTAGCTCCTTGATTAAAGAGGAAAGGGCGAGAAGTAGGATTTAAATGTTTGGATACACATAATGTAGGGATAGTCTGTGCGTCATACTTGATGGCGAGGGCAGGATGGTGTCTGAAGTCTCATTTCTTGTCTGAGTCCTATGTAAAAGCAAAATTTCACATGTGAATTTCTGGGTGTTTGCCAAACTCTAACTAGGTTTCCAGGAATAATGTGTCCATTCTGATTATCAGGTCATACCTCCTTTCCCCAGGCTTCAAGTGTGATAAGTCATTGGAATCTGACCCCAAGACTATCTGCAAATGACAGGGCACTTTATCACATCCCTGCGGAATTCCACTTACAGCCAGACCTTCAAAAGACTAGGTTTTGTTAAGAGAAATGTGAACGAGGCTCATACTCCATGAAACAAATTAACCCTAATCCTAGAAAACCAATGTTTCGACCCAGTGATAACATTTATTTGCAGAGTTAAGCAAAATACTTTAATTCTAAGTTTCCTCTTACCACCCCACTCTCCTTTTTTGTACATTTTCTTCCCTTTCAACCTCACTGTGTGTCTGTGGACAGAAACAAAGCTTCAAGAAAAACCTTAGTCTAAAAGTTTGACAGTGAACTTGCTCCCAGCACTGCCCCTACCCCAACAACATAGAGAACTTATCTGTTACACAGAGATACAGAAGAAGTCAAATACTTTTTGAAACTGCTGCCTCGTATCAGGCTGCCACGCAATAACAACACAAGTCTAAAGTACAAAGATTACATTTAACCAGTGCTCTCCTGGTGTTTCAACAAGCCCCTTCTAAAATCCGGTTCTTTTACAATTGGGAAAGCATCAAGTCCTCTGACAGACCAAGAATTCATTCTATGAAGAAAATCAATAGGCCTGTCTGATCTCAATACCACAGTAAGAGAACAGAGGGTGGAAATAGTCTCCTTGTTTCCCCACACCTCTGATACTGCAAGTGAAGTCACTCAGTCGTGTCTGACTCTTTGCGACCCCGTGGACTGTAGCCCACCAGGCTCCTCCGTCCAAGGGATTCTCCAGGCAAGAATACTGGAGTGGGTTGCCATTTCCTTCTCCAAGGGATGTTCCCGACCCAGAGATCGAACCCAGGTCTCCCACATTGCAGGCAAACGCTTTAACCTCTGAGCCACCAGGGAAGCCTGATACTGAACCACTGGCTAAAATCCATGAGCCTTATTCTTCCACCATGGAAATCAAGAGTGGACATAGTGCTGCTCTGAACTTAGAAGGGAACAAATTTACTCTTTTCCATCCTAGCTGGACACACATCAGAATCCTCTGGAGCTCAAAAACACAAAACCGGCCATTCTCCCTCACCCCTACCTACCAAATTAGAATTCCTGTTTAAGAGGGAGTGGACCTTTATTTTAAAGTGATGTGTATGGATTTTGTTGATAACTGTAGATTGAGTCATTCATTAGTTCACACTAAGAACTTTGCCAGGTATTTCACATATGTTATTCTGTTTTATGACTGAATTCAGACAGGTTTAGTCACAGAAACTATATGGTGGACAGGAGAGAAAGAGTTCAGCACAAGGAGATTCTAAAAGCCTGCCTTTCCAGTGTTCTTGCACATTCTGATGTCTTCTCACCTTGTCACTCTTCCTACTGGGCCCTCTTTCAGATTAAGTTACACGTGAATCCTCCATTAGCCAAGCACAGAACAACACAGACATGTGCAAAGAACCTCACTGGAGCTCCACCCCCGCTCAAAAAAAGATATTTATTTTTCCATTTTTGTCACCACAAATTCCTTGTAAACATAAAACTTTGGTAATTTAAACAGAAACCAAACCCATGATTCTCTCCTAGGATCAATTTGATGCCATAAGGATAATACTAAGTAAGTGCACAAATGACACAAGATGCAAAATTAACTGAAAACGGTCATCCTTCCAGAAATTTCTCTTAAAACAGCAGGGAAAAGCAATGCTGCCACCTAGTGGCAACCCAAACCAATCACATGGCATCCCCAGCAAAATGGGTCCTAGGCCCAACATTTGGTCCCTCCCCTTACCTTCCTGAAAAAGAAAAATTCCTAGCAACAAGAAACCCCTCCTCCAGAGTCCCATTCAATCCTGAGAATACAGCAACCCAGGTCTGGCCTGTAACACAGACTACTTCACAAGAAACGGTCCTCTGACCATTTTAAGGTCAGTTTGCTCAGTCCTGTGGCCCAGGTGATGCAAAAGGTAGACACATCCAAAATGCTCTTCTGTTCAGAGTGTGTACACAGTAATTCTGATGTCTGTTGCCTCAAAGACCTCCTCAATTATTGCGGATACATTTTCCCATTGCAGACGATCAAGACCACATCCGATCCTGAAAAAGACAAAATATCTCCACTGGTTGTGATTGAGGAAAAGGCTCCTTCCCTCTTTCCCTAGGCTGCATCCACCCAAAGCCAAAGATAGCATCTGGTCTCACACCTATAGGCAACTATGGTGGGAGTTTAGAAGTTAACGCCTATTGTGAGTCACCTAAGGCTGTTTCCTAGACGGCCCTAACATCCAATAGCTGTCACTTCTCTTTTGCCAAATAAAGTACCAATTCCCAGTTACTTCAGGGTACATTTAGAAATACGTGTAACTCTGCCGTGAGACAGAAGAACTCACTGTTTCTACTAGTGAAAACTAGCCGTGGGTGGATGGGAAAAGGTTGGTATTTTTAAACTGTGTTAGTCACTCAGTCGTGTTTGACCCTTTGTGACCCCATGGACTATAACCTGCCAGGCTCCTCTGTCCACGGGGATTCTCCAGGTAACAATATTGGAGTGGGTTGCCATGCCCTTCTCCAGAGGATCTTCCTGACCTAGGGATCGAGCCTGGGTCTCCCACACTGCAGGCAGATTCTTTGCCAACTGAGCCACCAGGAAAGCCCATTTTAAAAATACACTTATGATAACGGAATGTTAAGGAAGATAACTGGGAAATGCCAAGCTGATTGTAATTCCAATCTTCCTGACACCCTGGTGAGAAACCTCAATCTGCCCACAAAACTACTACCTGGCAGCTTTCTTCCAAGATGTTACTTTACTGATCCTCAATATCCACAGGGAAAAAATAAAGGCTTAAAATTGATAATTTTATATTAATGCGTTAAGTACCTGAAAAAACTGTGATTTAAAAAAAAAAAAAGTTTCTGGTACATAAGTCGTGAATATATTACAGACCAGTGTAAGATGAGGGATCAAGTAGCCACATTTCTAACTCAGAGCTTGGAATAAACCTGCATGCATGGTCAGTACTGACTCAGAACTAGTCTGTCAGGAAGAGAAGGAATCCCAAGCCTATTCCTGAAAAAGAAACAAAGAGGATACTGAACCCCCAACATCAGTCCCTTAAGTTCCCAATATCTAGGGTATAAGATGTTACATCAGCAACAGACCCTCTGGCTACTATCCATGCTGAACATAAATAAGCATGCAGTTTACAAAGCAGTGATAACCTACAACTTTGTTCACACAGAATGAGCAGGTTTGGGACACCTGAAGTGACTCAGAGAGAAATCACAATTGCTCAGTCTTGATTCTTGAGCTGTACTAGAGGATGCCTAGAATTCAACAAATAGTGGTGAACAACAGTTCCTCCCTACTAGGCGGGCTGAGGAAGACCTGTGTTTTAATCATCCTGATTCATTCAGCCCAAGCTAAAAGATGGGCATGCCTTGAGCGAAGATCTGACAACTGGTTTACTGATGATTTTTAAATGTTTTGAAATTTGTCCACCTTTAAGACTACATTTTGGGTTAAGATAAGCTTTTAAGTCATTTCTCTTTGGGTAAGACAGTAAACCCCACCAATCAAGTCTTCATTTAGGGCCTTGGATTTCCTTGCCTTGGCATGGAAAGGTCGGTGACTCCATTCTTCAGACAATGGGACTTCATAGCCTCTAAACTCTTCCGTAAGTTTTCATAAGTTGGCTTGTGTGAAGCCCTTTTCTTTGTAATCTGAGTACGAAGAACAAATTCAAATTTCCATTAGACCAAAATGAGGGGCAAAAAACATCATCATGTTCTCCCAACATCACGATAATTAAAATAAATATACTTTTATAGACTAGTCTAGATAACAAATGTCATACGGTCTCTTCCAGTTATGGGAGCCCCTCAGGAATCCACTGAAGAGAGCCAGAGACCCAGACACTGCCTGTTCTCCTAAGAAACCCAGATTAGCAGGTGTGCCTATTGTCTATTGTTTTTAAGCAAGGTAGGTGAAAGTTCTTGTGCCACTTCCAAGAGATAAGCTATGTATCTGTAACAAGGAAGAACCCATAGCACCTTAAAATTTCCTGTTAGGCTTATTTATTTACAAACAGTGCTTGCTTTTTATTTCCCTATAAAAGCACAGAAACTGGTAGCATTCCAAACAAGACTGAAAGTCACAGTAGCCTTAAGGACAGCATCCCCACTTTGTGTGCTACCCAAATCAAGCTTGTAGTGAGTTGGCTCTAAGTCATCCAGCAGCATCACCAAGAAGCTGCACTCCTTCACAGGTCAAAGACCACTGGGACAATGGAAGAAATCCACATGGAGGAAGCAAGCAGGAGAGGAGCAGAATACTACCTGGCACTGCATTTGGTAAGGAAGGATGAGAGAAAAACTCTTTTGAGCAATCGTCTCTTGGGACTTTATTGTCTGTATTTCACTACAACAATGAAGGAATTAAAGCAAGGGAAGTATCCCTAACTTTCACACATCATGTAACAGGTCTTTGGTAAATATCCAACTTTTTCCCACGGAGTTGGGATGCAGCCTCATGTTTCTAACCCAGTGCACCAAATAGCCACCACCTCTGGATCTGAGTCGGCATGAGGTCAGCTTTTGACATTTTTGGTTGTCTATAAAGAAACACTGTGATCAACATAAATGCAGCAAAGCCCATCTGTTTGCTAATACTTAAAACTTACTGAGAATTGGCCCCATCTTACCAGGTAATATATATATCGCCCATCTCTCTTCAGAACAGCCACTTCTCCAGACTTTTTCTCTAAGAAAAACAGTTATTTAATAGTAAAAAAAAAGAAATACCAAAACAGTGATCTTCATTCTTAGATTTTTAAAAGATCTTTATAGATCTGAGTCTACTTCATAACTAGAATTAATTTTCAACTCTGAAGAAACCTTTGATCTTTATCAGCCTTCTTAAATACCATATTCCTTAACTTCCAGTTTTCCTACTGTTTTAGGAAATCATGTTTTCAATCATGTTTTCCTCACATTCCACCTTCAATCCTGCTACATTTTCAAATATCCTTTCTTGTTCTCTTAAAAAATGTTAATGTCTACTGCCTTGAAATGTTTTAGAATGTACAGCATTTTTCACTTGCCAAATGTGTATTTAATAATTATATTTTTACATACAAACAGCTAATGTGTTAAGCATTATGGGGGAACATAGATGTATTAACATTAAAAACTAAATTATTTAACAGTTTCCAGTCAGGAGAACTGTGTAGTGTTTTGAAACAAATACAATACAAAGCAGTAAGAAGTTGCTTTCTTTATGCTGGGAGTGGAATCACCAGTGGCGACTGATTCAGTAAGCCTGGACTGTGGTCTAAACAACTGTTTTCAGAAGCTCCACCTCTGATTCTGGTACACATTTCTGCTTTACAATCACTGGGAGCAAGCAACGGGAAGTGTTTGTAAGGAAAAGTTTTAAACTCTTTGAAGCATAAGCACAGTATGGGCTAACAGGGAAGCCTGAATGCCAGGCTAAAAGCTGTGGACTTTGCTAAGCATGCCAGAGTTATTAAAGGCTTCAGACAAATGGAGTCATATTATTAAGAAACATTTATGAAAGAGGGAGAAGAAATTTAAAACTTTTACAAGAACTCAGGTTTGGTGGGCCAACCCAAACTAGAGATCATCTCTGTAGCAGAAAAAACTTAATCTGCAGAGTTAAAAGGGCTCGGTAGTTAGGAACCCCATCTGTGCATATATATCTTGTTTAAATTATTAAGCTTAAAAGGAGCATCAAAAGATGGTCTAATCAAGGCACGTGAGTTCAGCTGCTTTCAAAACTCACGTTGATTCAACAGTTCCTGCACTCCTCCAAATTTCTTCTTGAAGAGGACAGCTATCCCAGCGCCCATTCGACAGTCCTCACTGATACAATGCACTAAAGAGTCTGTTTGGGGACATGCAAATAGGTCTCCTTTCACGTAAGTAATCTAAAATGTGCAAAGAGAAAGAAAACTTCTGTTACATACAGAAATATACTAAGCTACTTCTTTTCCTTTACTGTGCCCACCACCACCACTACCTCTCCCCCCCCCATCCCTCCTTCATTTAGAAGACAAATTTTCAGAACTTAATGAGTTATCTAAAGCGAATTAAAGCATGTACAAAGTAATGAGTGGGCTCTGCCTAAGATTGTATCAGCCCTTCTAAAATAAATCAACAGGAGAGAAAAAAAGACAATGCAATTACTAGTTTAATTAAAAAGTGTCTGTGCTTTGACCTCAATCATTCTTAATTTCAGTTCACCAATAAGTTAATAGTTGTTACGCACTCGGCTTCCTTCTGAATCTTCATTAGGGCTGCCAGCCATGATACTGGGTCGCTATTTCCAGAACTTAAGTGTTTCTTCAGCTATAAAAAGAGAGTAAAAATGCTTAGGCAGCCCAAATATATTACATTCAGACTGCCCTGACCACCCACGTACTAACTTTTCCCCCCCACCGTTTATTACTGAGTGTGACTTCTCTAGAAAGGAACGCAAAAATCCTCGGGGCAAGAAGGAGAGGAATAATGCCTGGGTTCGGAGGCGGCCGTGACCCGATTGCATTTCGCGCTTCCCAGGAGCGGAAGAAAGGCAGTCCTAGGACCCGCCTCCTCCTTTCCCCGAGCCCGCGCCGAGCAAGGCTGATTTAGGACAGTCTTTTCTCTGAAAGATGCAAGAGTACTTCCCCATTGGGTCTGGCCCAGGGACAAAAAGGTGGGACTTGGCCACAGTCAAGTCGCCAACTAGAGAGTGTACCGGTCAGGCGGAGTGTACTGCCAAGGCGCGGGCAGGGGTGAGAGGGAAGGCGGCCCCTTAAGGAAGGCTCACCCACATCTTTTTGGGGGGGTTGGGGGGACTAGGGGAAGAAGTAGAGAGGCCTCCCATTCTCTGTCTCCTACCCTAGGGGTGATCAGCCAGGGCGTAGGGCCTGTCCCGGGATCCCGCGGGAGGAAGCGAGGAGGCTCGCTCAAAGACCCAACGTACCCCCGTTACCCTTCACCTGGAAAGGAGTTGGCCGTTACGAGGTCCCGCCCCGCGGGGAAGGGCTCTGGTAGGTGGGTAACAGCGGACGAGCCCACGATACGAAGCCAATCCCACCACAGCCTTTAATTGCGCGTACCTAAGATGGCCGCCCACCATCCGGGAGCCGGGCGGAAACGAGCCCCTCTAGCTAGCTAGCCGAACCTGCACTCTTTGGTGATGGCCGCTGAACTTCCGGCGGTGAAGTCCGACCGCCGCCGCCGCCCGGGCATGCGTAACGAGACAGCCGAATGCAAGTTGGGTAGAGCGGCGCCTGCGCATTAAGTCCCAAGGGGGTGTGTCTCCAGGGGCCGCAAAGAAGAGGGAGGGCAGTTGGCAAAGGAGTTACTTAGCGCCTGCGTGGTGCTAATGCTCAGGGCGGCGTTTGAGTGGAAGGGTCTGGCGCGCCTGGAAGGCGCCTGCGTATTCCTTTGGCCGGATGGGAGCCAATCAGGAAAGTGGGCGTGGCTAAGGCACACGCCTGCGCAGTGCTGCTTCTGCGGTGGTGGGGCGTCCCCAAAGCTCGGGGTAGGGGGCGTGGCCTAAGAGGCGCCTGCGCGGAGGCAGTTGGAGGGAGGCCCGATTCCCCTTTGTTCGACTTCGCCATTTTGCGAGGCAGCGGCAGTGGCGGCGGCAGCGGCGGCTGGAGCCTCTGATTGGGTTTCGGGGTCCGGTACTGGAGCCAATCAGCGCGGGCAGCGAACCGGGGGAGCGAGGCACGGTGAGTGTGAGGAGCCAATATCCAGCGGCCCAGAGCCGGCCCCAGCGCCCCGATTGGCGGGTCTTGCTGACCACTCAGGAGAGGCCCAGGCGCCTGTCGAGCCCCGGGAGTCGAGCTGAGTCTAGCCGAGCGGGGTGACCTGCTGCCCCGGACCAGAGCCTGCGAAGCTCTCCGGGGCACTCCCCACCGAGGCCTGCAGGGGGCCGCCCCGCGAAGGGATGGCGCCCTCGGGAGCAGGCATCTCGGGACCCAGACCCGCGCAGGGTGCCAGGGCCAGTTGGGGATGCGTCGCTGTTCTCCCCGACCCTTTGGCCCAGTTTCTCGGGCCCCAGACCAGGGGGTGTGGGGTTTACCTGCCACAAGGCCCCTACGTTCAGGTATACACCCACTCGGGCCTAGGCAGTTTCCTCCTGGTCTTTCTGGCCTCACAACTTAAACCTGCCCTTGCACTCAACACGCGGCGGCCCTCGGGACGGGAAGTCTTCCCCCCGCGGGGCCCGCGTACCCCTCCCCTCCGTGAGCGGGTCTGTCCTGTCTGCAACCCTCCTAGGTGGGGAAGGAGGACCGGGGAAGACGTGCGCCGTGGCCACCGGGCCCCGCGTGCAGCGCGGAGAGGGGACCGGTCCGCCCCCGCCTCGGCACTCTGCGGGCCCGCCCCCGCCGTCCCTCTGCCGCAGGGGTGGGGGGCGGGGAAGGGGTACGTTAGTGCGCCCCCTCCTCGGACCCCGCTGTGCCCCTCCTCCAAGCGCACTCCCGGGTCTCCGGTCCCGACGCCGTTACCACCCCCTTTTGGCTCGTCATTTCCTCTCTTCCCCGCCCCGATCGCCGGGCAGAACCGCACACCTCCGTCCTGGAGCCCATCCAGGCGGTGTCCCTTCCTTGCCCGGGCTGTAAGCCCCTGTCCATTCGGTGCCTGGAACCTCGCTCTTAGAAGATTGCGAGCTCTGTGCATTCCTTTCCCCCGAGGCTGCACAATTTGCTTTCATTAGTCTTATCTGTTGTTGCTCATCTCGTGGATTCTGTAGGAATGTACAGTTTCTTTTCCTTTCACCTTTCTGTGTCATTTCGAACATGTCAGACTTCACTCGTTAGCTCGGTTCACAGCCATCTCTTGGTTTGTTTTTTTTCCCAGTATGTTGACGTTTTCTTGGGTATTTATAGAAACTTAACAGTCTTCTGGGGTTTTCATTAGGGTGAGAGGAAATCTCCTTTGACAGCCAAGTATCGAACAGTTAGTATAAACCAGGCGTCCATCTGCTGCGGGGAGAGTGATTAGCGGTCGATGAGAACCTTCCCAGCCTGGTGGAGATTGACAGGTGAACAGGTGATTCGTCTGTCAGGGTTAGTGCTGTAACGGGGCCAAGTTCAATTCTGTGATGTGTGAGCTAACGACAGCCTCGGTGGAAGGCCAGCATTGCTACACTTTTAATTGGCCTTGAAGGATAATGGGATTTCTTTGGGGAGGAAAGAACGGAAGAGCATTGCTCACAAAGAGAAGAGCATGTGCTGAGGCGCCAAACTTTGCTGTGTGTTCGGGGGAAGAAGAAAGTATAGGGCAGTGGGCATTTGTGACAGTTCAGTAGGTTGGGAAACGCAGTTGGTAAAACCACTTGTATATTTTGCTAAGGGATTTTTCGGAAGCAGTTATTTTGTGGAGATTTCAGAAGAAGTCTAGAAGCACTTTTTTTTTCCCCCCAAGTTTGGAAAAATAAGTTACTGGCCTATGAGATTCTGCTCCACAATAACAACTGACTTTGGAGGGGAGGAAGGGAGATTTTTCTCCTAGGACTTTAAAATTTTTTACTCAGGTGAAGCACAGTACGGCAGTCCTTGTTACATACAGTCAGCCTTTAGTATATGATGCCTATTTTTATAATCACATTTACTGAAGTCATATAACTGGTAAGTTTCAGAAAGCTACTTTAGTGCTTTTTCCACTACTAAAAAATTGGGGACACTTTTGTTTTCATTTTTTGCCATGAATTTTTTATTGTTGAACTCATTTAAAAAATTGATTTGTAAAATATCTGATAGATGGGGCACTGTGATTTAGATATTTTT
>NW_011495047.1:9796693-9855621 GCF_000754665.1 Bison bison bison | reverse complement strand
TAGATATTTTTTTTTAGGACGTTTACATTTGCCTTTGGAGAGGATAAATACCTTGGGACTTAAAAATGGTAGTATGTGTCACTTTAAAACCAGCAAACATTTTTGCTAGACTTCTTTCTAATAGACAGTTATTGTCTGGTCATATTATTGCTAAACCCCTCTAGAAACCCTACTTATTTGTAAAAGAACTTCCTTGCCTGGAATTTTGAGTACAGTAATCTGACCTTTAGCTTCTCTTGACATGTGGCCTTTTAGCCTGCTGTTTTATATGTGGAAATTTTTCTCTTTGTTTTTATGGTATGTCTTCATTTGGAGCACTCCATTTCCTTCCACTTGGTCATGTGTAGATCGTACTTGTGCTTAAGACCAGGTCAGATGCCACATTTTTTTAAAGACTTCATGTCTGTCCCCAATTTCTGTCCTTTAAATTCTTTTGTTTGTTTTTTTCCTTTAGGGATTGCGTACAGATTTTTACTCCTTTACTAAATTTAAAGACTATCTGAAGTTAAAAACATATAGTTTTCCTTTTATTTCTAAAACCTTCAAGACAGTGTTTGACAGGTGGTCCATCATTAGTGGAGATTACGCAAATTCGGAACTGCAATCCAGAAACCTTTTGGATGATGGGGATACCAGATAGCTCTTTGTTCTCTAGTCTTCTATCAAACATAGATCAGGACCTGTTTGTTAAGTTGTGAAGTCAATTTAGTGGACCAATGCTGGTAATTTTTTACAGTAGAATAGAGAATACCACCATTCATCTTAAGTTATACTTACAAAGATCAGTCATGAAACTTTTAGTTACTTTTTTAAAGTATGTTCTAAGTGCATTTGTGATAGAAAATGTGTTTCTTACTGTGAGCTGTCAAAAAGTTTAAAAACTGCTCTTCCAGTCTTTGCCTGGTAGTGACGATCAAATATGATAATTCTGCAGGATTTTTCACTTGTTTATTAAGATTGAGTTTCTGGTTGAGTTAAAATGTGTGTTGGTTCAAAACAAATGGATTTCTAAGTAGTTCGCTGCGTTTCAGGTTCTGTACCTTGAAGTGAGGAGGAAGAGATTTTCTTGCTAACCAGAATAAACATATGTTCTTTCTGTCTTTGAGGAAAAGACATTCAAACTTTGAATTAGGAGCAAGAACTAGACAGACTAAATCCGGCTGACTTAATTCTGTCAGAATGTGGGCAGAAAAGCACTTCAGGAAAGACGATGTCAGTTATATTGCAGTTCTGCTAACTGAAGCCCACAATAATGGGAACATATGGCTTCACAGAAGCTGGTGGCGACCGTTCTTCACCATTGGCAGTCTAAATATCATGCTCCAAGCTGAATCACTCCCTCATTAATATATGACAAGAAATTGCTGTTAAGCTTGAAACCCCTTCTGTTTTGACCCATCAAAGTATAGTGGATTTAAATGTTTTTAAGTTGTAGCATTTGTATTATGAGGATAAACTAGTTAAAAAGAAAACCTGCATGACATTTTATCAATCATTTCTTTGCACTTCCAGTATGATGTAAATTTCTGGAAATTAGGGGTCAAGGGAAAAAAATCTCACACAGGAAGGGGACTGAAGGTGGAGTGGGTTTTTAAAATACAGAGGACATTGCTTCCTGATCCTTATTTTATTAATCAACTCTTTTGAGATATAGTTTAGACATAAAGGATAATCATTTTAAGTGTACGTTTTGATGGATTTTGATAAATTTATACACAAATGCAACCACCACCATAATGAAAATACAAAACATTTTATCACCCCAGAAAGTTCCACATGCTCTATCCCAGTCAACTTCCCTCTTCCACCTTTTCCATTTCCAGGAAATTACTGATCTGCCTTCCGTCTCTGGATTACTATTACCATCTCAGGGTTTCATATAAA
Source organism: Bison bison bison (assembly GCF_000754665.1). Classification (NCBI taxonomy): domain Eukaryota; kingdom Metazoa; phylum Chordata; class Mammalia; order Artiodactyla; family Bovidae; genus Bison; species Bison bison. The sequence goes on along the minus strand of NW_011495047.1, from coordinate 9,853,737 downwards.
TGAAATCACACTACTCATGACCTTTAATTTTTAATTTTATTAGTTTAGAAACATAAATGCATTGTGTATATTGCAGTTAGAGACAAGATAGAATTTAGGAAAGACCATTCACTTCCCTGGAAAAGCCACTTAATCTGGCTGAAATTCTGGTTTTCTGTTCTGTTTCCAGAATCTCTGAGGAGCCAACTCAGTCAACCAGTTTAGAAGAGACATATAAAAACCAGAAGGCTGATTTGTCCGTATGCAGTGAGAATTAACTGTTAGGTTTATTTGTGTTACTGATCATATCTGCTCCCTGTTGGCTACTGTATATGAATCCAAATTAAAGCTAGATGCGTGTTTGGTGAGCATTCCATTAGAGCAGGGGTGGTGAGATGAAGAACCACATGGCCATATATACTGTCGGGCTCAGTGGCATGGTCACCCTGCCACTCACTCACGGCTCTTACACTCTTTATACTCTGTACCGATTTGTTAGAAGTAATAGACTTGATTGAGTTTTATTAGATTTTCCTCCCAACATTTAGTATAAAATGTTTTAGATATACAGTAAAGTTGAGTTTTATAATAAACACCTGTGTGCCCGTCATCTAGAATCTGCTCTTAATGTACTGTACTTGCCTTTTTAGAGAGGTATCTGTATATATCTATGTTTAAACTTAACTTCACCCATCAGTGCACTTCTTCCTAAGTATTTGGGCATTCACAAATACTGAGCCACTTAACAATCATGGTGGGTAATTCATCTCATCCACCATGTGTGGATTTGTGGGGAGAGGTACATTGCTTTGCTGCTATGATGTGCAGCTCATGTAATTCAATGTAACTCAAGTGTAACTGTCACTCAAATTTTAGAATTTATGGAGGCCTGGAGAAAAGTTTAGGAGAAGATTTAAAGTTTTTAAATCAAGCCTTTATTCAGGGTTCTCATTATTACTTCAGTTTATTTAATCGTGTCCTTATTTCAAAAAGGAGCTTTCAGCTGTTAAAGTGTATGAGAAGAGTAAATGTGGGCCTTGACTGCATATTTAATGATATTTGTTGCTGTTATTCAGTCGCTAAGTCATTTCCAACTCTGTGACTCCATGAACTGCAGCACGCCAGGCTTTCCTGACCTTCACTATTTTCCTGAGTTTGCTCAGCTCCTGTCCATTGAATCAGTGATGCCATCCAACCATCTCATCGTCTATTGCCACCTCTTGCCCTCAATCTTTCCCAGCATCAGTCTTTGCCAGCGAGTCATTTCTTCATATCAGGTGGCCAGAGTATTGGAGCTTCAGCTTTAGCACCAGTCCTTCCAATGAATATTCAGGGTTGACTTCCTTAAGGATTGACTGTTTGGATCTCCTTGCAGTCCAAGGGACTCTCAAGAGTTTTCTCCAACACCACAGTTCAAAAGCGTCAATTCTTCAGTGTTCAGCCTTCCTTATGGTCCAACTCTCATATCAATACATGACTGCTGGAAAACCCATAACTGACTTATATGGACCTTTGTTGGCAAAGTGATGTCTCTGCTTTTTAATTCACTGTCTCGGTTTGTCATAGCTGTTATTCCCAGGAGCCACTGTCTCAATTTTGTGGCTGCAGTCACCGTCCACAATGATTGTGGAGCCCAAGAAAATGAAACATGACACTGTCTCCACATTTTCCTGGTCTGTTTGCCATGAAGTAATAGGACCAGATGCCATGATCTTCGTGTTTTGAATGTTGAGCTTTAAGCCAGCTTTTTCACTCTCCTCTTTCACCTTCATCAAGAGGCTCTTTAGATCCTATTCACTTTCTGCCATTAAAGTGGTATCATGGGCATATTGGAGATTGTCGATATTTCTCCCAGCAATCTTGATTCCAGCTTGTTCTTCAGCCAGTCAGGCATGTCACATGATATGTACTCTGTATATAAGTTAAAGAAGCAGGGTGACAATACACAGCCTTGACATACTCCTTTCCCAATTTTGAACCAGTCCATTTTTCCATGTCCAGTTCTAACTGTTGCTTCTTGTCCTGCATACAGGTTTCTCAGAAGACAGGTAATGTGGTCTGGTATTCCTGTCTCATTAAGAATATTCCACAGTTGTGATCCAAACAAAGACTCTAGCGTGGTCAGTGAAGCAGATGTAGATTTTTTTTTTTTTGGTGGGGGGGGTGGAATGGGGCGGAATTCTCTTGCTTTTTTTTTACAAAATTTTTAATGTTTGAAGTAATTGTAGAGACACAGTATCATTGTGATAAAATGATAAAGACAAAAGAATCCTTACTCTTTGGAGGCAGATGCTGAAGTATTTATGGAGCTATGAAGTAATAAGGTGTCTGGGATTTGCTTCAAAATATTGCAGTCCATGGGGTCACGAAGAGTCAGACTCTCAACTTGACGACTGAACAACAGCAATGCAGAGGGAGGGTGGGTGGAAAAATAGATGAGATATATGTGAAATAAGATTGACCATGGGTTGAAGATTGTTGAAGCTGGGTGATTGCTATGGGGAGTAGGTGGAACATTATAGTGTTCTCACTATTTGGGGTATATATTTGAAATTTTTCATTAAAAAAAGTTAAAAGTAACAAAGGGTGGGGTATTATCAGGCATTCAGATTCATGGCTGAGGAAAACGTAGATTCTTTTCAGAGAAAATAATACCCTTGATACGTAAAATTTTTTTCTTTAATCTGCAAATAGCATTTATGCCATTTCTATAATTCCTTTTTATTTATTGCTCTGGATTAAAGCCCAAACTCCTAAACCTTCTCTGTGTCTTTCTTACTTAACACTGATAAGCAATCTGTTGGACTTCAGATCTGGGTAATTACGAACTAACTAATAAATTCTAAAATTTTAGATTGCATATCACATGTAGTACAAATGTGTTACAAATTAAAAGCACAGTTCTCTAAAGTACATGTGCAGGCCTGAAATCTGTGTTAAATGGGCCTTGTAAGAAAGTGATGCTGTAGCTTAATGAGAATTTCTAAGGTGCAAGTGTTGCTCTAGTAGTACTGAAAGGGAAAGTTGCTGATGAGTAATGACTAAGCATTTTTAAATATGTTAAATAGCATTATCAAGATGCTATTTAACATATTAAAGGTTAATATGTTAATGCATATTAACGATGGAATATCTTGGAGGCCTTAACTAACACTCTCACTCTACTTTCTTTTCTTCCCTCTCTAATAGGAGTGCATCTGGCAGTCCTCTAGGGTCTCCAGAGTGACGCTGACTGTGGACAGGACTCTGATTTGGAGGGGCCATGGAACAGTATGCAGCAAACAGCAACAGTTCAGCAGAGCAGATTGTTGTACAGGCTGGACAGATTCAGCAGCAGGTATGGAAGTAAAACTGCTTTAAACAAAATGACAGCAATGGAGGTGATGATAACACTTCTCAGTTGTAGATTTGAGAGGCATCGGATCTTCTAGTGGGTCTGGTGATTTGTGCTGAAGTACTTTTTGAAGATTGGATTTATTGATATTTCTCTGATTTTCTCTGTTCAAAAGTCTATCCAGTCCATAACTACTTAGAATTTGATGTCATGGGTTCCCGGTTTAATAAACTGCCCCCTTTTATCTTAGTAGAAATCAAAAATACTTAGTCTGTTTTCAGATGGAGCTTTGAAGGGTGGTTTTGTTTTCCTGGATTAAATTTGGTTGTTTCTCTTATTGATTAAGCCAACTTGTGGTCTGGTAAGGCTTTGGCCTTACCAGATAGACAAACGAAGATAGCTTCTAAGAAATGCAGTATTTAATTTGATCCATCACAGTGTTTATTTTGAAAACTTTTAGTTCAGTATGAGGATAATAGGTATCCACACTTAAGGATAAGCACATATTAGAAAGGATTTCTGCTGCTGCTTTATTCCTAATTCAGATAGGTTGCTTTCTTGAATTTATACACAGATTACATTTTCTGATTATATATACCTGGGTTTGTTTTAGGAAAACTTCTCTTGTTTTTTCTCCCTAGAAGAAAATAAATTGATTGTGCATTGATTTGGGCTGTAGGCCAAAATTGGAAATGTTTTGTTTCCAAAATGGGACCTAGATAATATAGAAAAGTCATTAGTCGGGGGCAGGGAGTAGGTGGGCAGTGGTGGTTTTGATGGTGAGTTGTTCTATCTAATGACCAAAGGAAGGAGCTACTTTTTATTAAAAGAGATTAATTGTCAAAATTCCTTTGCTGGCTTTTCCTTCCACAAAACTACAGCTTCTTTCAGCTGCCTTGATAGAAAGGGAGATTCCACAGAGAACCCTCCATTCATTCATACCAGTGCCCTAGTGAGTGAATTCTTGCTCTGTCTGAAGTTACTACTAGGGGTAATAAAAATTAAGTTGAGTCTATGAATACATTGCTTCTAAGGTAGTCCAACTGAGTAGGAGTAATCCTAGTTTGGGGACATGAGAGCAGTGACCTCATGAAGATGTTTTTGTCTCATAGTGATTGCTTTATTCTTCCTTTCTGGTGATTGCATTCAAGTTCCAGAAGTTCTTCATTGTAGCTTCTAGGCTGCTAAAACTTGATGAACTATTTTGTTCTTGTGAACTCATTTGAGGAAATAAAAAGAACATTAAAATAACTGCATGCAAAAGGATCAAATGCTTAATTTTGGAGGGAAGGACTGCATTAAAAATTTTTTGTTAATAATGTCAGGTACATCGATGTTTTTGAGTCATGGAAGTGTATTTGAGTTCTGCTCTGGAGACAGAAGACTGTAATCTGTAATTTGTAAGACAGAAGTCTGTAATCTGTTACCTTCAACAAAAAGCTTCAGTATAGGGAGTCTCCAGTTTGAAAGTCCTGTGTAGGGTGGGGCTATTGAAAGAAGACCCTTCCTCTCCCACAAGAGGTAAGGTGATCTCATGTCTTGAACTATACATTTCCTTCCTGACACATTTCAAGCTCTTCCTGTTCCTGTTCTCAGCAGCAGGGTGGTGTCACTGCTGTCCAGTTGCAGACTGAGGCCCAGGTGGCATCCGCCTCAGGCCAGCAAGTCCAGACCCTGCAGGTAGTGGTGCTCTCTCTGACTCTCTGTAAGCACTGCATGGACTTCTCTCCTCGTGTCTGGTGCTGTTTGTCGTCGGATCTCACGGAGGGACGGCAAAGCCAGTTGCATGACTTTGATGCTGCTAACTTGTCCTTGAGGCTTATAAGATGCCAGTATCCTAATGTGTTGTGCTAAATCATGTAGTGATGCTGTATCCGTTTTCTGAAAAGTGCCATCTGACTAGTATGTTTTGGGGGGATACCTGAGAACAAATCAGTGAAGAAATTCTTACAAGTGGCATTAGAACTGATTTAGAGCTCAGATTCTCTAATAAGATTGCATGGTAAATTTTAAGAGAAGAAAATGTATACATTTTACTAGGCTAGATTGTGCATTGTTAAAAGGACAACTCAGATATAAAATAATGATTGCATTTGACAAGATTGATCTAATCACTGAATCTTGTTAATCTCTGCTATCCTCTCACTACTTTTCTTGGGGAAGTCGTGACCTTATTATTGGATCTGCAGAGATTGCCCCATAGCTCTTGGTTGGACAGAAGAGAGATACGCTGTCTGTAAATCTTAGGTATTATAGCCACTGTAAGAATTCCTGCTTAAACAATGCAGTTTCTTAACATTATGTATGACCAAGTTAAATACCTAAATTGGGGTTAAATTTGGGCCAGTTCTATGTAAACAGAAGAAGCAAAACTCTTTTCTGTATTTATTAGGTTACTTTAACTAAAATGACCATATTTTTGAGAACATGGCAAAGTTCAAGTAGCCTGCCTTTTTTCCTCCTCTGAATGGAAATGAGTAGGACCTAGAATGTAGAACTGGCATCTCACTTTACTGTTAGTGCTGCTTAGCAAGCATCCTGCAGTGAACTCCCTTTTGTAGTCATTTCACTTTACCCTTTCAGCCCTACTCCCACGCCTGCCACTCTTAATGTTTGATGATATACAGCCAATTCTAAACATAAATTAAGCTGAAATAAGCTGAGTTTGTAGGTACTCCCAAACTATTCAAATCTCAGAGTTCAGCAGCTTGATACTCATGTTTTTCATGCTTGCTTCATCTTATTGATACATGAAACAGTATTGTCGTTAACCACTTATGGAATGGGAATGTGACATGCTCCTAACTGTATGGCTTCTTGTCTGATGCATGTATCCTTGTGTCATCATATGTTGTAAGAACAGCAGGTTCCTTGGAGTCTCACATGGTTCATCATGTGCATATGTAGCCTGTCAGTGAAGGGAAAAGTGAAGATGATGGATAGCCAGAAAATTACAAAATAATTGCCTTAAAACTTGTTTCCTTCTTATGCAGATTTTAAAGAAATGGAAGCACTTTATGGAGATAATGGAAACCTTTCCTCTAGGGCTCTGATTATTTGTGGAGAACTTTAAATACTTCTTTCAGTTAGTTATGCAATAAATATTTTTAAAAATCTTTCCTAATAGAGCATGTAGAAGCATTAGTATAGCAAAGGGAATTTGATTTGGGATGGGGAAGTGAGGGGAGAAAAGCAGAGGAGAATCAGATTGTAAAGTCTTTAAAAAGTAAAGTGGAATTTGTCAAGGAGCAGTTTAACAAAACACAGAATTTGAATGTTCCTAAAGATTCCAATACACTCATAGGGGTGGGGAGGGCTTAATATCTAATCTACTAATCTAGGACAGATTGATCTTTTAACTAATTACTGTTATTTGAACACACTTTCACTGACATTGAGAATGATTATTTCAGATATACAAATTTTATTTTGATCTGTTACAAATAGTTCCTCAAAACAAAGATAGAATCTGAAAGTTTTGGATTTTCAGCGATTCTGTTGAACATTTCAATTCACATCTAAAGTGGTTGGGTTTTGACTTTCAGAATGCATTCAGATAGCTAGACATTTTTATATTGGGACTCAAGATGTTACAGCACTTTCAGTGCCCTGGGTTTTAGAATGATCCATTTACTCATTAGAGATTGAAAGTTGAGAGTTTTTTGGTACTGTTGAAAATCTGTATAATTTTCATGCTTTTTAAAGCTAAAAGAACTATGCAGATACTGCAGGGTCCAGTGTGAGCAGTCCTGCCGCAAAAATTGTAAATTGACCAATATATTTCTAGGCATTTATACTAGTAGGCTCCTTAGACAACCACAGGACAAGAATTATCAGTGGTGAGGTAGAGGGTAAAAGGTATGTGTTTCATTTATGCTTGAGAAACTGTAAGGAGGAAGGGTATTCTATATAAGCTTTTGGAGCTGCTTGATACCTCACCTGAAGTCATTGCCAGGTACAGTTTGATTTACTCCTTCCAAATTACTAAGAATTTGCAGTCCAACCACCATCAGCCCTCCCTTTCATTGCCTACTCTCCAGTCTTCACCTGAGACTATTCCTGGATATTGGACTAAAAAGGCAAATAGTCTTGATGATTTGATTAAATACTTCTCATGAGTTTAGCCTATAGTTGATGATAAACACTTTGTATCTATTGAGACTTCCCAAAGACTCTGCTTATACCCCATTTTATCTGACTTTTAAGTATTCAGCTTGGCACTTAGTTACAGATACTGTATTTTTGAAGAAGACTGCTTGAGGATGAGGACCTGAAATTATTTTCTTAGTGTCTCTCCTACTTTTTCCTCCTCTAAAAAGACAGCAGAGTCGTTGCAGTGATTGTCTTTAGGTAAAAATCATTTTGTGTCTTATGTTATTTCATTGTTCTTATTTTACTTTATTCTAGGTCCAGGGGCAGCCATTAATGGTACAGGTCAGTGGAGGTCAGTTAATCACATCAACTGGCCAACCCATCATGGTCCAGGCTGTTCCTGGTGGACAAGGTCAGACCATCATGCAAGTACCTGTATCTGGGACACAGGGTTTGCAGCAGGTGAGTGGTATTAAAAAACAAAAAAAAAGAATTTTAGAATATCAGGATAGAAGTTTTAAGAAATAAGTTGTTACAAATTGAAAATTGATACTGTATTTAATTGCTTCTTACCTTCCTTTTGCATTTAGTTGCATTTAGTCAGTTTCTCACCTTTGTAGTGTCAGTAATAGAAAGCACAGCCATGGAGAAATAGGACGTTTCTGGTAAGGACTAAGTATTAGACATGATCTTGAATCAATGTAGGTAATATAAAAAGAGAGCTTGCTAAGTCATTTCAGTCAAGGCCAGCTCTGCAACCCTAAGGACTGTAGCCCCCCAGACTCCTCTGTCCATGGGTTTCTCCAGGCATCAGTACTGGGGTGGGTTTGTTACCAAAAGAGTATGGAGGGTCTGGCTGCTCACTACTCAAAAGCCAGTAAACAGGCCAGGTTGCTGGAAGGGACACAGGGAAGTTTGCTTTGTTTCAGATGCTGGCAACCAGGGAGGGGAAGGGTGGTGGACCTCTGTCCAAAGTCCGACTTTCTCCCCACCTCCCTGCCAGTGGCAACCAGTGAGGCAAGAGCTTTTATAAACAGGAGGGGTCTACATGCAGGAACAGCACAGTCAGCTCTGACAGTCATCTTCAGATTGCTCTTCAGTGGCCCACCCACCATCATCTTCGTTGTTTTAGGTGTAGTTAATCTTCAGCTCCAGGGTCTGTTTGTTCCTATTTCTTTGTGGCCAATTCTTAGAATTGTGGCAGCTCATATCCTGGTTACAGTCTGGTCATCATGTAGTTAACTTCTCCACCTGGTGTTTTATTGTCTATAAGACAGCTCACAGGATATAGCTCAGAATATTACCTGTAGACCTTGAGAAAGAACAAAAGGTCCTTGACTATGCTTAATGACTACATTACTATTATTAGTCTCCTTTGACTGTTTTCCTTTTTTCCACATTTCTCACTTCTCTATTTAAACTTACTGTTTGACTAAAGTTTTCCACAGACAACAGGCAGGCAGAGGACATGGTTAGGGGCAAGGACTATAGAGTCCTGTTCCATTTCAGGTTGCCATGCCCTCCTCTAGGGGATCTTCCCAACCCAGGGATCAAACCCACATCTCTTATATCTTCTGCATTGGCAGTCAGGACCTTTACTAGTGCCATCTGGGAAGCACTTACAAAAAGAGTATCTAGTTTAATAAAAGTCATCATCAATGTGTTCTTTGTTGGCTCTTCTGGGCACTGAGGGGGGAAATGTATAGTCTGCTTTGGAGATTGTTGTTTTGGGTCAGAAATACTATCCTTTTCATTTCCTTCCATGTTATTTATAACTTATCTAGCCAAGTGATGAAAATATTTCAGTCTAAGCCTATCACACACACCTCAAGCTATACTTAGAGCAAAATTTATAACCTTGAATATTTTAAAAGAACTGGAAATAAATAATAATTTTTTTTTTTTTTAGGAAGTTAGGACAAGAAGAAAATGAGCAAAAGATAGGTTAAAATTAATGAAGTAGAAAACAAAAATGTAAAAACTAAGTAAAAGCTGATTTTTTAAACAGACATGTAAAGTAGTTAGGTAAATTCACTGGAAAGACTGATTCAGAAACAGAAAACAAAAGTAAAATTACAGGCATTTTTATCTCATTGGCAGAAATTTAAAACACTGATTATATCCAGTGCTAGAATGGGTGTAAAGAAAATGAAGTACATTATTTTTGTTGATTTTCAAATTGTAAAGTCCTTTTGGAAGGTATCTCGTGCTTGAATATTTAAGCCTTTTGATGTACCTGTCCCACTTAGGAGAATCTATTCTGTAGGAAGAAAATATAAATATGTAGGAAGAAATATACAGAGACATTTATTGCAGCATTATACTAGCAAAAAAAAAAATTGTAGCCTGAGTGTCTGTTGGTAAAGAATCGATTGAGTACATCATACTGTATTCATATGGTGTATTATGTCCTTGAACTTCCTCGGTGGCTCAGTGGTCAAGAATCTGCCTGCGATGCAGGAGGCGCAGTAGACTCGGGTTCGGTCCCTGGGTTGGGAAGATCCCCTGGAGAAGGGAATAGCTATCCACCCCAGTGTTTTTGCCTGGAGAATCTCATGGACAGAGGAGCCTGGTGGGCTACAGTCCATAGGGTCACAAAGAGTCGGATACGACTGAAGTGACTCAACACACATTATGTCCTTGTTAAAAAGGATGAACTGTTGACTTTGGGGGAAGGGTTAATAATGAAGTATTTTTAGTGAGAAATAATTTACAGAGAAGTATATGCTTAAGTCATATCACCTTTGTATTAATAACTAATAGCCAGATCCCAGTGAGTGTGTGTTTGTATATATATATATATATATATATGTTAATGAACTTTTTACTAAAATTTTCTAAAGCTGCTTATATCTTCTGTGATTTCATTAATATCTTCATTTTTCTGGAGTAATGTAATATGAAGTGAAGTGAAGTTGCTCAGGCATATCTGACTCTTTGTGACCCCATGGACTGTAGCCTACCAGGCTCCTCCATCCATGGGATTTTCCAGGCAAGAGTACTGGAGTGGGGTGCCATTTCCTTCTCCAGAGGATCTTCCCCACTCAGGGATCGAACCCAGGTCTCCCACATTATAGGCAGACTGTCTGAGCCACTAGTTGAAAAAAAATTGAGCCATGCTTGATAACCAAACTTTTAAGTTTTGCATATTCCCTTGTAGTTTTGTGCACACCTCTTGGGCATAGTTATATACAAGCATATAGTTTTATTGTTGTATTTTTGTTTTACTTTCTTTTATTTTTAAATTCCTTCATAATAGTCATTTTGATGAATCAGAATTTGTAATTTTCACTGTGTACTTAGAGATTTTTTGTGTTTTTTTTTTGCTTTTTGCTTTTATAGGTAAGGTTACTATAAATGTATTTGAATTTTATAGCTTTATTTTTTTCACTTGAATTTAATCTTAGGGGAATATTTTTGGGAGTGGAGGAATTGGTTGGGCAAAGGGTAAGGTCATTTTTAAGGCTATTAGCATATTTTTGCCAAGATAGAGTTGTAGTCAGGATTAAAAATAGTTTCTACATTTCTCCATGCATAAATGTATGAGTCTTTAAATACACTTCAGCGTGCGTGCTTGCCTCAATTTCACACTGCTATTTCATTTCTGTCCTTCCTCTCAGTGCCTCCTCTCCAGTTCCCCCACTTGGCACGCCCTCTTCTCTGTTGAATAGAAACAGTGGAATACAGAGCTAGGAAGACTGTATCAGGAATGCAATGCCCTGAATTCATTTGCAGGTCTGCCATTAGACAGACTTTTTGCTCTCGGCCAAGTTCTTTGATTGTTGGTTTTCTCATTTGAAAAATGCAGTTTATATCAGGTGATTGCTAGTGTTCGTTTCAGCTGTAAATTCTGTGGATTTTGTAGGATTTTTGGCCTTTAAGAGAAGACATTGAAAAGATTATCTTATTCTCCTCACTCCAGGCAGCACTGTTAACTAATCAAACCATCTTGGAAAAATTATTTTCTGTTAATGTTGCATGACATGGCTCTAGGTATGATTCCATAGCCTTCCATAAAACACTTAAAATTTCAATCCATTTTTATTAGAGGTTACTTTAGTGTGTGTTTTTTTGAATAACCATGTCTTTTAGAAGTGTACTTCACCTTTTTTTGAATTGTACCTTCTGTTTTAGAATTCCAGTTAAACCTAGGCTCTCTCCTTAGATTAAGATCCATGGCGTGATATAGACAATGGAGTAGAGAGCCAAGTAATGGGAGTAGAGAGCCAAGAAATAGACGTAGGAATATTGGAAATTGGTATATAACAAAAATAATATAAAGTTTCAGTGGAGAAATGGTTCAAGAATGGTATCAAAAAGGAAAGTTGATCTCTACCTCATACTATATCAAAAATACTTGCTAGATAGATTACAGATCTAACTATAAAAAAAGCATACTTGGAAACTTATATTCTCTTCATAGGAATATTTTCTTTATGATGTGGGGTAGAGAAGAATTTCTTAAAAACCAAAAAAAAAAAAAAAAACCATAAAATTTTATAACTTAAAAATTTGGTGTATGTCAAAATATATGGTAAAATAAAGGTAGAAGACATAATTTGGAGAAGATATTTTTAACATTTAATGGGGTTTGTGTCCAGAATACATTTTTTAAAATTCTTTATATGTGTTGATATGAAAGTTACAGTGGAATAGAAAAATGGGCAAAGAATATGAGTAGATAGAAGAGGAAACCCTATTGACCAATAATAGGTATTCCTTGCTATCCAAAATAGGTAGAAATAGATCTAGATAACCAGAGACATTTCTTGTTTATTTACCAACATTTTCTAATTTAGTTTGTTAAATTTAAGTGTTGACTGCAGAGGTATGTAATATGATAATACCCCTTTCTGTACAAAATCTTTTAAGGATTTTATGTGTGTGTATATTTATAGAATTCCAGCTGGAAAGTTTAAAAGTTACTTAATTTTTTTCAATATTTTGTTATAAAAAACATCAGACATAGACACAAGCAAAGAGAATGATACGGTGAATCCTCATCACCCATTTTAACACACAAACTAGTATTTTACTGTTTAAATCTATTTTCATCTATTTTCCCTGACTCAAGGATTATTTTGAATATATACATTACCATTTCATCTATCAAAAATACTTCAGGGTGTATTTTTAAGTGAATAAGCTTTTAGAAATATATTCCCAATGCCAGCAATATTATCTTTAATATCATCCAGTATCCAGACAGTGATCAAAATTCCCCAGTTTCATAAATGGAAAACAAGCTCTCTCTAATTCATAAGAGAGCAGAACAGGACTTGTGTTTTTTTCCTCTCCAGAGCAATTCCTGCCTTCTAGATGAATTTGAGTAACTAACACTCCAGGACCAATGGAGACCAGTGTCAGCAGGGCACTAATCTTGGTGTTCTCTTCTGCAGATACAGTTGGTCCCACCGGGACAGATCCAGATCCAGGGTGGGCAGGCCGTGCAAGTGCAGGGCCAGCAGGGCCAGACCCAGCAGATCATCATCCAGCAGCCCCAGACAGCCGTCACTGCTGGCCAGACGCAGGTAACTCCACTGTCTCTCCACGGCATCAACAGAGGAGCACAGCTGCTTTGGGAGGGTCAGACAACTGGGTAGAATATTTCACATGTAGTAGAAATGGGGAAGAAAACTATCACAAAAATGCCTTTTTCTTAAAAAGCACTGCGTGGTCCTTTTTTCTTGTGGTGTCTTTGGAATTATTAAATTGTGTCATGATTTGTTTCCTCCAGACACAGCAGCAGATTGCTGTCCAGGGGCAGCAAGTGGCACAGACTGCTGAAGGGCAGACCATCGTCTATCAGCCAGTTAATGCAGATGGCACCATTCTCCAGCAAGGTACGAATGCCCCGCATTTCTGTTGGACTTTTGGGGGCATCCTGTTCATCTTGAGCAAATGACTGCTTTAGAAATTTTGTGGTGACCTCTATACAACGTACTTTTAAAACAACAACAAAAATGATTTCCTTTAAGTGTCCGTTGATTGTTAGTTCCTTGTCACCAATATGTGACCAGTGTTGACTCCATCTGTAGGAGAAAACTACAGTAGCTGTTAAAGGCAGCCACTATGACCCTAGGGATTATATAAGATTTTTATTCTTTCTAATAACTGTTCTCTAAATGGAAGATTAGAAATACGGAGTTTCTTTCGTGGTAGAGAATATATCACTGCTGCTTTTTTTGTTTTTCCCCCTGGCCACTTCATTATTAATTTATTCCAGAAGACTTATATGACCACTGTGTATGTAGCACATTACTGAAAACGGTTTTCTTCTCAAAGACACTCTAGTCTAGTAAGCGAGACATGAATGTGACCAAATAAATACCGTGCAGAACCCTTGTTAGTGGTATGTCTTCTGTGACTGCAGGTTTGACTTGGGATTAAAATTTGGCAGTAGACAAAATCCAGTGAGTGCAGGCAGTGTGCTCTCCTATGACCAGAGAGAGCCAGAACAGGGATCGCTCAGAGAATGATGGACACATCCTCAAGTGCTGCTGTTGAAGTCTGGGGGCTTGGCATGCCTGGTTTAATTTTAAGATTTAGTCCTGTAGCTGTCTGACTCATTGTCAGTTTAGAGTAAACAGTTTTTTAAAAATCTGCATCCTGAAGCAGGTCATTTATAAAAGAACAGTGGCTATAGCTGAAGTCAGACTGACTTACAGAAAGGGAGGCCTCCAAAATATTTGGTCACCCATTGAAAACTTTTTCAACTCTGTATGAGTAGTTTTATCAGAACTAGAACCCATATAGTTACTAACATCTCTAAACTTGTGATTACTTGGATTATATACAGCAAGCAAGGCAGAGAATGGAAGAGTGCCTTTTCTCCCCTTGTGCTAAAAGCCCATGTTTTTCCAGGATTAATACATGTGTGCCAGATAGAAGAGGGACTAACTTTGTTCCCTTCTTTCTGTATACCTGTTTTTTTGTTTGTTTGTTTTATGTTTTATTTTCTTAAAGTTACAGTCCCTGTTTCAGGCATGATCACCATCCCCGCAGCCAGTCTGGCAGGAGCACAGATTGTTCAGACGGGAGCCAACACCAACACAACCAGCAGCGGCCAGGGGACGGTCACTGTGACGCTGCCAGTGGCAGGCAACGTGGTCAATTCAGGCGGGATGGTCATGGTAAGAAAACTGCTTTTTCATTTCATTGTCTATAGTTTATTTTTCCACGTATCTTTGTCTTTGAAAATTTCTTCAGCTTGTATTTTAAAATCTCTCATGAAGCTCATGTATAATCCTGACCTCTTAAGACTGAGATTCTTAAGACACAGTGGTCTACTTTTACAATAAACATTACAGTAAACCATAACTCATTCTGTGCACCTACTGTGTGCCAGAGACTGTTCTACGTGCTAGAGATATAGCAGAAGAAAAGCAGATGTAAACATTCACTTTTCTGAAATCTTACTCATAAGTGAAATGAAGAGAGTTGTAGACTGCTAATCTTTGGGAAGTAGAAAATATACGGCCCAAAGTGGGTGAAACAACGTTCAGAATTAGAAAGGTGTAGTCAATGGAGAAGGCAGTGGCACCCCACTCCAGTACTCTTGCCTGGAAAATCCCATGGACGGAGGAGCCTGGTGGGCTGCAGTCCATGGGGTCGCTAAGAGTTGGACATGACTGAGCGACTTCACTTTCACTTCTCACTTTCATGCATTGGAGAACGAAATGGCAACCCACTCCAGTGTTCTTACCTGGAGAATCCCAGGGATGGGAGAGCCTGGTGGGCTGCTGTCTATGGGGTCACACAGAGTTGGACACGACTGAAGTGACTTAGCAGCAGTCAATAGAGAAACCAAAAAAAAGGTATGATGTAAATATATTGGGAAGAGGGGAAGGAGAGTTGACTGTAAACTCATATGTCAAAATAGTGTGTCAGTGTACAGTACCTAAAATGGGTAAGCTAAGAAAGAACAAGTATTAGAAACCTACACAGAAGTGGAGGAGTCCACTAGAAGAAACAATGTAACCATTTAAAGTTGTTGTTATTGGGAAGGTAGTGGAACCGGATTTGTTCCGGAAAATGTGGGTTGAATTGTATAGTAAGTTAACAATTATGTAACTAAACGCTGTTAGCATCACTGGGTGGATTTGAACCTACCTTCCTTTGTGTTCCCTTGTGCTCTTTTACTGCCTGTGATTACTGTTCATGACCATTAGATGGCAGCAGACATTCTTAGAAAATGGAGCTGTGCGTGAACAAAAACCTGGACAGGGTTATATTGTTTCTCAGTGTGGGTCCTTGGCCCCCTATTACAGAATCATCTGGAACATTTGTTTAAAATGCAGGCCTTAAGTGTAAATGTTCTCCAGGAATCTGCATTCAACAAGTACCCTATAAAGGTACTCGTCATAGCATTCAGAAGAACAGGGACCAAGAAATTGTTTCCCATGTCCATACTTCATGTTACTACTTAATAAGCTCTGATTTTGCTCTTCACACAGATGGTACCTGGTGCTGGCTCTGTGCCTGCAATCCAGAGAATCCCTCTCCCTGGGGCGGAGATGCTTGAAGAAGAGCCTCTCTATGTCAATGCCAAACAGTACCACCGTATACTTAAGAGGAGACAAGCTCGGGCTAAATTAGAAGCAGAAGGGAAAATTCCAAAGGAAAGAAGGGTATGTATAACACTGGGACGGATACAGGATGAGAACAGCAGGGTTCTACTTTTGAAATAACCTTTTATGTGGTTAGTTTCCTGGAGTACCTTCCAGACTTTGACATAAGATAGCTGTTACCTTTTGTAATGGTACTTATTATTGCTATATGGAGCTGCAACTATAACATTTAAAAAATAACTACAACATAAATAGCATTTTATTGTTGTTGTTGTTGTTTTTAATCTTCCGTAAAGTCCAGAGGTGGACTTACTGTCTGTCCTGGTGGCGCAGACAGTAAAGAATCCGCCTCCAGTACAGGAGACCCAGGTTTGACCTCTGGGTTGGGAAGATCCCCTGGAGAAGGAAAAAGTGGTTACCCACTCCAGTATTCTTGCGTGGAGAATTCCATAGACTGAGGAGCCTGGTGGGCTACAGTCTGTGAGGTTGCAGAGTTAGACATGACTGAGCGACCAACACAAAGTGCAGAGACCTATTGTCCTGGGCTGTGGCAACCCTCAGGAGCATTCCCCTCCCATCTTACTGTGTTGATTGCTTAGTGTGCTGTCCGTAGTCCAAGATGACCACTGGGCTCTAGCCAAGGAGCAAAAGGAATAAGGAGACTTTCTTTCAGGGAAACATTCAAAAAATTCCATAATCACATTAGCCAAAATTTAATTACATGGCCACACTTACCTGAAAATAAGGCTAGGAAATGCCGTCTCTTTAATGAGACTGTACCAGCTAAAATTTGGTTTGTTACTGAAGCAAAAGGGAGGATATGTATTGGGGGGTAGGTGGTGATCACTGCTATATCTTTGGGGAATCTGTATTTAGTTATTACTCATTTGGCATTTACATTCTTGTGATAGTTAGATACGGTTAGCTGCTGTTTGTGTTTTCTCCAAGATTTCTCCATAATACAAGGTCATAATTGCCCCTGGTGGCTTTGATCACAGCCATTCTAAACTTTTGAGCATTGGAGAGGTCTGCTTGCTTTTAGCTAGTAACTTGGTTTTTCTTGTTTTAGAAATACTTGCATGAGTCTCGGCACCGTCATGCCATGGCACGGAAGCGTGGTGAAGGTGGACGATTTTTCTCTCCAAAAGAAAAAGATAGTCCTCATATGCAGGTAAGAGGATTTATACCTTTTATTCTTAGCTTTGTTGCCTTGACTCTTCTTGGGTGGAAGCCTTCACAGTGTCCTCTTGCTATTTTCACACTAGGGTCTAACCAGTCTGTAAACTAGATGCAACATTGTGTATCTTAGAGTCCCTTTGTTTTTAAAAGAACTAAGGTCTTTGATCCAGTGGCCTTTTTCCTCTGTCTTTTCCAGTTACTACTATTAATTCCTTCTTGAAATTCTCACTTTTTTTGATTTTCAGAGAACAAGTTTATTCCCTAGTGTAGTAGTAGCAGCAGCTAACACTTAACTGCTGTGTGCCAGCCATTATGTTAAGCACTTTCATAAGCATTTTATCATTGAATCTTTACAACAGCCTTGACCCCCATGAGGTAAGAATTATAGTTTCTGTTTTACATTTGAATCTGAGGTTTAGAGGGGTTAAGTCATTTGCCTACAGTAAAATATCTAATAAAATGGTACAACTGAAATTCATACCTAGGCTGTGTAATTCCAGAACTTAGTCTATAGCCATACTGGTTCTTACATCTAATTTCACTGATTGTATCTTATTGGCATTTCTAGTCAGTGTGTCCAAAGTAGAACTCTTGGTTTTTATTTTATTTTTAAACCTATACCAGACATTCCTCTCAATAAGTCGCACGTCCCTTCACCCAGTTATTAAAGCTAGAGTTGTCCACTTTTGAAGTCCTCTTGGTTTTAACTCTGTTCTCTGAATCAGCTTACTTTTTCCCTCCCAACTGCGGTCAGGCTAGTCTAACCCTCTCTGCTTCAGTGAAGGCAACAGCTGTCTGGTCTCCCTTCTTCCCCTCTGGTGCCCCCTCTAGTTCACTCTCCACATCTTAGTGTGTGTATCATATCACATCACCAGCCTGCTGCCTTGCACGCCTGCCCTTTTCCATTTGCACGTACTGAAATCCAAAGTGCTTACCATGGCCAGCCCGGCCCTCCCTGTAGGACCTAGCTCCCGCCCACCTTTGGCTTTATTTCCTCCTGCTTCTCGGTCTTCATGCTCTTGCTCTACTGTTCAAGAACCTCTGTCTTTAAAATAGCTTGTCTGTAAAGCTTTTCATGCCATCCTTTTGCATGACTGTCTCCATATCTTTTACGTCTTGGTTTCAATCTGAGGCTGTATCCAGAGGTCTCTTCTACTCCATTATTTTCTCACATCTTCCTTTTGAGTGTAGTAATAATCATTTTATTTGTGTAACTGTGCAGTGGTTGTCTACTCTAGACTATAAGCTGTGTAGAGAGTCAAGAATTGTTGTTCCCCATTGTATTTAGCATAATACCCATTCAAGAATGAGCACCAGTAAAGTTTTGTTGACTAGGCTCCTCCCATTATTCTGTTCCTCCCATACAGAAGCTTTATTCTGAAGACCCATCACATTCCAGCTTTACTGTTGTCCAGTCCGTCTTTATAAGATAGTGCTTTTTTAATCTCAGTGCTTAGTGCATGGTGAGAACTCAGTAAATGTTGGTTATTGGTCTTCCTCTTTGATCAAGACTCAGCCTTTTGTCCTACCACCCCTAGAAATGTTTCAGCTTTTTCTTGGATCATGCCAGTTGAGGCTTCAGAGCCTTGGTGTGGAGGAACTGAAGGTGGTTGTTATGTAGTGGGTTTTTGTGTACATGGTAGCACTGCATGGCTTGCAGGATCTTAGTTCCCCGACCAGGGAGTGAATGTAAGCCACAGCAGTGAAAGCACCAGACCCACCACTGGACTGCCAGTGAACTCCCAAGGACTGATCTTCGTCTTGACGGTGCAGGTTTTTTGTAAAGGGCAGGCAGCAGGCAGACTTTAGTGGAAAGAAGATTAAGTCGGAGCCAAGAGATTTGAGAATTAATTCTTGCTGGGCTTGTCACTAACTTTTTGATTCTAGTCCAGGCTTCAGATTTATCTGCAAAATGAGTAGATTAAAGTAAATAAAATCCAATGTCCTTTCCAGCCCTGCCAAGTGCTCAGTATTTAAATAATAAAAATATACAATATCACTTGGTTTCTCTAGGTCTTTTAGCCACCTAGGGATCCTTAATCCTTAAGTGTGTAGAGCACAGCACAGGTGTTAAAAAAGTGAGATACTGTTCAACTCTGGAGTGTTCTGTCATGGAGTGCCAGGCCAGACTTGAAATCTTTTTCTAAGAATAAGTATGCAGACATAGTGTTTGTGTACTTCCCCTTGGTGATAAGTAGTGAGAGCCATGAATTCCCAGTTGCTTTTGCAAAGGACTTTTTTACTGTGCTTTCTTTTGTAGGATCCAAATCAAGCCGATGAAGAAGCTATGACACAGATCATCCGCGTGTCCTAACCCCAGGCCATGTGATGGAGCTGATCAAGGCCATATTCCTCACAGTTTCCCACTGTTCCAGGGAAAATGATCAACTCGCCGATGGGACACTGACGATCACATTCTGCCCTTTTCTACAGGACAGAAACCACTTAGTTTTTAATAAGTGGCTCAGTATTATAATTGCAAGGATGTCTGGCAAACTGAAGTTGCAAGCCTTGTCTCACCCTTTCAGTCAGGACTTATCTCAGACTGTTGCTGACATTGACATTTCATGGATTGGGATGATGCAAGGGACTCATGCCAGCCCAGCAGCACACACACAGCACTTGTGTTGACTGGTGACGCCAGCCAGCCATCTGAGCAGAGGAGAGCAACCTTCTCAACCTAACTGCAACTGGGGAAGCTGCAGCCCATTACTTCCCACAGATTCTGAACAGTACCCATCCCTCTAATGGGGGATCTCAGGCTGACTGATGGACCTTTTCTATTCAGAGATGGTTTCCAGGCAAGGAAGCTCCATCTCATGATATGGAAACAATAAATTCTGAGATAATTCATCTAATCTGTGGTAATAATAAGAATCTCTTCTACCCAGATGATAGATTGGGATTTTTGGACTCCCGCCAAGAGAAAGCTAACTCTGGGGATAGATTGATAAAAGATTCAAGCACTAAAAACATAAATTGCTGGATCTCTTAGCTTTTACAAGGTGTGGTCTACTTGTCTGTCTGGTGACAGGTCATATCGACCATAGTTCTTGCTGAGGCTACTTGTAAGATGATTTTGAGGGTGCTGGACCTTGAAACTGCCTTTCCTTAGTAGAAAACAAAATTATACAACTTCTGTGCTGAAGTACTGAGGACATGTACAGTAACTCCAAAACAGCAAAACTAGAGATTTTCAATCATAGGCTTTGTGACAGCATTTGGGGAATAGAAAGGTTCGTATGTGTTTCAGTCCAGAAGGACAAAGAGTAGTATATATCCCTTGTGATGTCATATAGCATGATTTGCCAGTGGATGGATGCCTGGGATGGATCATTATAATGAAGAGAAGAATTTACATTTATACTATAACCTTTTAACAAGCATGGAAAGGGAAGTCTGAGATTTGACCCTTGACAACTTCTGGAAAGCACTGTTCAGTCAAGCTAGCTGGGACATAATCCAGGTTGCCTGCTAGAGTGTGAGGTGGATGTTGGCTTCACTCCTGCTGTGCTTTGTGCTGGCCCAAGAGAGTGAACATTCTCATTCTTCCCGTGGCAGCTGATTCTTTGGTACCAGTTTCCGTTCGTTTCCCCTTTTCTCCATAGGTCTTGTGCAGAAAGGCTTTCACTTTGCATCCATGTTCTGGGGGTAAAGTACAGATTGGAGATAGAGATTCCTGCAGGGTCAGGAGCAGGGCTGAAGCCCCCAAAGTAGGCTGTGCCTCAGAAAAAAAAAATGTTTCTTTTCTAGATGTGGAACCCTGGGAGAACTAAGGTGATTTCAGAAGAGTTTTTGGGTTTTGTTTTTTTTGTTTTTTGTTTTTTTTTTTTTAGAAACAAGGAAAACTTTGTAATTCTTTCCAAGAACATTTGGTTTCAATTTCAATACCAAGACTAGGGATTGGCTCTTCCTTTGATATCACTCTAGCTGTATTAAGAGGGAAAAGAAATTAAACCCACCAAAGAAAACATCACAAAAGGAAATCAATGTAATGGTACAAAACAGAGGTACAGAGCTGTGCAGAGAAAGCAGGAAGTGAAGTATCTCCCTACTCCCTTGAGTCTACTCATCTGACCCTTTGGTGTTGACTTCATTTGGTAAGCCCCATCTTCAGATGACAGATTACTAAAAACAATGAGGAGTTTTTATCCTTTGGTTTTGTTTAGGAGTCTTCAAGATGCAGAGTTCAGAAGAAATTCCTCAGAACTAATTTCTAGTACTTAAGCCAACAACAGTTCTAAAATGCTATTTATTTGTGTCTGTAAGATTGTACATATACTACCAACCTCATACTGTTGTGGATTATTTTCTCATAAATTTGGGTTTGTTTTTTTTTTGAATGCTTCAGTTGTCATTTTGTCATTGCATTTCAGACAGCTCATGACCCTTTTATTGTCATTTTAGCACATAATAACCCATAAAGTGGGGGTGAGGTTTGGATTTTTTTCTTTGTTACTAGAAGTTTTTTTTTTTTTTAATCCTCTCCCACCTCTCCCCCCACCCACACCCCTCAGATACTCTAGAAGTTCTTTTATTCATTTGTCCTTGTGACTGTAGTGATGCAAAAAGAGTGAATGGATGAGTGAATAATTGGTTTAATACATAGTTATTTTAAGTGCTTTTTTTGGCAGGATAATTGTAAATGTATATATTTTAATTGCACTGGTACATTGAACATGTCAGTGTCTATACCACTGGACCAAAAGAGCATTTTTAGAGCATTCTTCTGGCTAATGGATGTCTGGTAATAATGTCTTGATTTTCCTTCGGGACTCAACTACATAGGAGGATTTGGGTTTTTTTCCCCCTCAGCAGTGGAAGAAGCACAGGTGATGGATCATTGATGTCATTTCAGTTGTTACTTTTTAAAATAAATATAAAAATGCTAAAAAGTGTCTTGAATTTTGAGGAGTCTACATCCCATAGGTTCTGGATTGTGTTCATTATGTATTGCAATCTTTGTAAACACATGTGCTCCGTGGACAGTGTGAAACCAGGAGCTGTGTGTTGCCCCTTCACCTCTTTTTCTGCCCTTTGGCCCTCCCACTCTACTGAGGAGATACTGCTGTCCCCTGTGGTTGATCATTTATTTGATATTCTCACTGGACGTGTTCATTAAGAGGCAGTAATTCCGTGAGTAAAACTAGCCCTTTGTCACCAAAACAGCATTGACACATGTAGAACTAAACAGTGAAGATGTGGTTTTTAATTTCTTTATGCAGAAAAACAGATGCATTTCTGTGATTGTTAAAAATCTATAATATACTCATCCTTTTATTGCTTAGTATTTTAACAAATACGACCCACAGACCGGCAACCTCAAATAGTACCTTTTCACACAAAAGTGCGAGAGAAACGGCTCGGGAAATACTCCCATGATACCGAATGACCTGGCAGACAACAAAAACGGAAGAAAAGGACTGCCTGTGTTACACAGCCTTAGTCTAACGGTATTAAAAAACCATTCTGAGTTTGCTTTCGTCAGATGCCAAATGGAATTCGTCCTTAGAAACTAAGATGACCCAACTTTCAATGCCGGTGAAATGAAAAGGACCGCCCTTTCGATACTTGTCCCAGTTGATCAGTTTTATTGTAGAAGCATTTTCATGTTTCAAACATTTTAAAACGTCAAGTTTTGCTCCTTCGAAGACACCGCCCAGTCCGCCTTCCCGCCCACCGGAAGCCGGAGCTAGCGCTAAAGCGCTGAAAAACTAGCGAATGGCCCCAAGTGAGTCCGCACTGATTGGTTGGTGGGAGGGACCAGTCAGGGCCGTCGTTGAAGATTGGCTACTACGCGGAGGGACCCCCGTTTCCGGTAACTCGACGGGAAAGCCCGCCGCCGCCATGGCAACCGCCCAGCGGCTGGCGGCGCCGCCTCTATGGCCAGTAGAGGCCAGGTTGGCGGCGCTGCTTCCCGACCTACTGGTCTTCAGGAATCCCAGGGGATCTGAACCCGAGCTCGCCACGGCCCAGGGCGTCCTCCTTGGCGTCCACGTGACGGGTGAGGGCGAAGGGAGACGCGTCGCTCTCCCGACCTGCTGGAGGAGTAGCCGTTAGGCTTCAGCTCGTCTGGGCCGCGGCGGTTACGGGCGTGGCTGCGGGGTGAGCTAAGGCGGAGTGTGTCTACACTTCTCGCCGCCTCCGCCGAAAACTAGAGGGCCATTTGCAGAGCAGGAGGACGCCTTTTCGGACGACCTGGCGTAGCCCTGGAATTCACTTCAGCGACGATGTAATTGAGACACAGAAAGGGGAAAGGATTTTTCAGGGTCATATGGCAGGCTTTGAACCCAAGTTATTCCCAACCTTGAGCATTTTCCATTAAACATTCTGCTTCATCCAGTGATTCTATTTGCTCAGTTAATTCCTATTTTGAGTCTGTAAGTAAGTGCCCGCCATTGTTCTAGGAGTTAAGACCCAGCAGAGGGGATTCGCAGGTGGCGTTAGTGGTACAGCTTGCCAATGCAGGAGATATAAGAGACCTTAGTTTGATCCCTGGGTGGGAAAGATACGTATGAGGAGGGCATGGCAACCCACTCCAGTGTTGTTGCCTGGAGAAGCCCATGGACAGAGGAGCCTGGCGGGCTGTAGCCCATAGGGTTACAAAGAGCTGGACAGGACTGAAGTGACTTCATATGCGTGCACAACTGCTATGAGAGTCATTTATTTATATCATATTTATGGAGCTAAGTGTGTCACTGATATGAAAATGAGTGATTCGGGTGTCTGTCCTAGAAAAGCTCTCCATGAGTTTTCCATAAGGTTTTAATCCATTCTCCTTGTCAGTGGTTTCTCTGTCCCTCACGTGGGGCAGGGGGGAATGCCACAGTTTCCCTGGGCCAGGGAGCCTTAAGAAGGTGTAATGGGAAAGCAGTAGCTGGATTTGGATGAGTCTTCACCATGGGCAGCTCCTGGAAACATGGGGGAGGGTGGCCCTCTGGACTCCCAGAGGGAGCAGCAACCAGTCTGGCCTTGAGTACTTGCTAAGCAACATCATGTTAAAAGATAATGAAATGACTCATCTTGAAGAGGAGAAGGAAATGGCAACCCACTCCAGTACTCTTGCCTGGAAAATCCCATGGACCGAGGAGCTTAGTAGGCTACAGTCCATGGGGTCGCAAAGAGTTGGACACGACTGAGCGACTTCACTTCACTTCACTTCATCTTGAAGAGATCTTCGGTTTTACTGGCCTGATGTGTGGAGGGAATAGAGCCTAAAAGTTTAGGATTTGCAGCTAACATAGTGATTTTTGCTTTGGTGGTCAGGGTTTACAGCATTAATGGACAGGTTCAGCCTGAGCTGCAAGTTGGAACATGACATGGACAGACTGGCCCACATCTTCAGTTATTACATTAGTGACATCGTGGAGCGTGAGTGACTATTGTGGGGGAGGAAAGAGGTGTGGTGCTGGGCCCCTGAGGGTTTGTAACAGAAGGGGACCTGGGGTACTTTAAAATGCACACTAAAAGTGACATCCTTTTAGTGTCATTCATCCTTAATATCTTTTGGTTAATATCTTAATATCTTTTTGCCACTGATGAGCTAGATCTTTGCCTGTATCTGCCATTATACCCAGTTTCACATCATGTTGACTCATCCTGTTCAGAAAGGGGAGGAAAGTGCTGCTTTTTACTTTATATATTTGTATTTTATTTCAAAATAAAGTATTCCTCAGGTTGTCTCTTCAAACTGTAATATGTATCTCATGTGTATATCAGATAAAACATACAGAACACCTTCCCATTCTGTTATTGCATTTTGATCTGTTGAAGTAGGAATGAGTGTTTACTTTCTGCCGTGTATTAAGTTTGTGGATATTTGCCTAATCTGGAAGGGAGAGGGACTTTTCATTTGTACAATAAACATGTTCTGAGTACCATCTCTGTGACATACGTTGTAATAAGTGCAGGGCATGCAAAAATCTACTCTTCAAAGAGCTTTGAGTCTAGTTAGGTCTACCTAACATAAATTACTCTGGCCCTATACCCTTTAGTACTAATATAACATTGCCTTCCTTTACTGACAGAATCATGTTGAGTTATATCATTATTCTGAGATTCACCAGAATAATTACTTTGTGGCATTTCCTTTAGCCATGTAAAGTGACTATTTGACTGCCCCTGTACCCCTGAGGAACAAGTATAAAAGATTTTTAGAGAATT
Source organism: Bison bison bison (assembly GCF_000754665.1). Lineage (NCBI taxonomy): Eukaryota > Metazoa > Chordata > Mammalia > Artiodactyla > Bovidae > Bison > Bison bison. The sequence continues at coordinate 9,828,420 of NW_011495047.1, read as the reverse complement.
CCCTGGTAATCCAGTGGTTAGGACTCCATGCTTCCAATACTGGAGTCCAGGTTCAATCCCTGGTCCAGGAACTAAGATCCTGCAAGCTGTGGGGTGTGGCCAAAATTTTTTTTTAATTTAAAAATAAAGTCTTTCAGTTGATTTCTTCAAGTTTGGACGAAAGGAGGAGATGGAAATCATGTATCATGTTTGTATTATAAGCAACTGCTGGGTATTGGAAACAGATGGGAAAATAAAAAAGCTGCAGTACCTGCCTACCCCCGTGGAGATTGTATTATTGGGAACTAATGGAGGATAGGTGTTAAGAATGGAAGCTGGAAGAGGCATTTGGAGCAGTTGCAGCAAGATAATGGAGATTTTATCTAGGTTAGTGTTTCTCAACCTTGGCAGCACATTGGATGCCACTTAGGAAGCTTTTAAAAATCCTGTCTAGACTTCACCCCAGACCAGTTAAATTAGAATGTCTTGGGTGAGGCCCAAGAATGAAGATTTTTAAAGTTTCACAGGCAAGTTCAGTATGCGGTAAAAGTTGAAACCATTGGTCTAGATATATGGCAATGAAGGGAGCTATATGGAGATGATTTGAAATACAAATATTTCGCAGTTCAGCAGACAGGATTTTCTAATGTATCAGATTTCAGTGGGAAGCAGTGAGGAAACAGATTCTCAAGTTTTCTGACTTTTGTAACTGAGTTATATGGTGGAATCACTGAATCGTGATGGGAAAGATGGCTTTGAGAAGGAAAATTAAGGGCTCTATTTTAATAGATTGAGTTTAAAGATGTTAATAAGTTAATAAGTCAGTCATTCAAGGGGAGAAATGAAGTTAGTAGCTGTGATTGAGATGGAGCTCAGAGAATAGATCTGTTAGAGTTAAAAAGTGAATTGATGGCATGAAGATATTACAGTTAATAAATGATTGAGTCTGCATGGGGCGAGTGTAAATAAAGAGCCTAAGACTAAGCCTTAAGGAATTCCAGGGGAGGATTTTGATAACCGAGAAAGAACCTACAAAAGAGACTGTAAATCAGCCAGTCAGGTAGGATTTTGTGGTATTTCTGAAGACTAAGTGGAAGTAATGTCTCTAGAAGAGGGCCGTTCTAGCTGGGTTGAAAATGAAAGGGTATCAAGTGCAATGATGTCAGAAAAGTAGTGAATTTAGCAAGATGAATGCTGTTGATGATAATTTTAGTGAATTGGTGGAAATGGCCAAATTGGAATAAACTGAGAAGAGAATGGTAAAGAAAATAAGCATGATTAGGATAGGAGGAAAAACTTGTGTATCACCAGTCTCTTGAGAATTGTTTTGCTGGGAATATAACAAAAATGAGCTAATAACTAGAGAAGAAAACAGTCAAGAATACATGGGTTAATTTTGTTGTGCTTTGGTGTTTTTTTTTTTTTAATATATATTAATGGGAATGATGAAGTAGAGAGAAGATAAGAAAGGGAGTGAAGTTTTTAAGAAGGTGAAAGCTACTAGGATCCAGAGAACAAATAGAATGGCTTTGAAGATAACTTCAAAGGGTTTTTGAGGAGGACATTCCCGTTTTTAGAGACTACGGATATAGGAACCACGGATTTGCGGGAGAATTTAGAGGAAAGAAAGAAGGAGTCTGAGCTTTAGAGAGAATAAATTAACCAGAAAAAAATTGGAGGAAAAACTCAGTAGGCCATTCTTTTCATCATATATGACTCTGCCCGTGATCTGGTATATCTCTGATTTATGACTCGTTTTCCTCTCTCTCCCTTACTTGATTTCAGATGTGCTCTGTTTTGGAGGAGATATCCTAAATATCACAGGTATTTTTCAGTTTGTTTTTTAGTATTTACAGCACTGTAAGTTAAGAAGACTATATTTAGATGGAATTTGGCATATAGCATTGTTTGGTTATTTAACATGTACTGGGCCCTGGGAAAGCAAAGATGAGGAAGGCACAGTCTCTGCCTCGGAGGATCTCTCAATTTAATGGAAAAGCCGTGTTGGTAGTAAGCTCCCATGTCCTTTACATTTTGTTCAGATTGAATGACAGGAAAATAAGTACCTATAACGCATTCATGAGAAAACTGACGAAAAACTTGGTCACTAATAGCAGAAGCTAAGTATACGATAGGGAGAGAAGTCTAGCTTGTTTCTCCTTTCTGGAGAACTCTTATGATCATTAACAGCTATCTGCCATAGAGTTGGCCTATCCTTTCACTTAAATTTAATAAAACCGCTTAAAAACTTAGAATTCAACTTGAATGTAATCCTACATTTTATGAACTTGTTAGCTAGTACCTCTCCTCTTTCTGTTAATGTACTGATGGAAAAAAGAGAAAGGGTTACCAGAAATAGCCTTAGTTTTAAGAACATTTCAGCTTCTACCTAGTAATGTTTTTAGCGGATTAGTTTTGAGGATCTAAAGTAGTATTTTAACCTGGCATGATAAATAGGGCCGAGAAACCTTGTCTAACAGCTTGCATGACATCTGCATTACTGTGGGTTTGCCCTGGCGAGTGAATTCGGGTATTTGATCTCTGTCAGCCTATTTTTTATCTCTGCAGGGAATGTGCTCCTAGCACTCTGGACAGTGGAACAAAATCAACTGAGTGACATCATTACTCTGGTGGCAAAATGCAGTCTGGAGATACAGGAGAAATTTGGGATCTACCATACCAGAGAAGGCCAGGACCTGCAGCTAAAGATAGGTAATAGCTACTAAAAGAGTGATCAGTTAAAAATAATAAACCACTATAAAAATTCAAAAGATAAATGACAACCTAGAGAAAAAACATTTGCAACTTATGTAGACAGGTGAATTTTTCTAATATAGAAAAAACACATAAAAATCAAGAAAAGACTAACATTCTAAGAGAGAAATGAGCAAAGAACAAGTAGAACATAAAGAAAACATCCCTAGTAACTTGTAGAAAACTGGTCAACTTCATAATAAGAAAAATACCAACTGAAAGTACCAATTTAGATCATTTCTTATCTCTAGATATGGAAAAGTTCAGATGCTGAGCACACTGTTGATGAGGTTGTGAAGAGTAAACCTCACACAGTGCTGATGAGAGTCAGCAGTGGTACAGCTTCCATGGAGGCTGATTCAGTAATCTCTACCAAGATTGCAAATGCATTTTTTTCTTCAATCCAGCAATCCTAACATTTATCCTTCAACCATACCATTTATCCTATAGGTACATCTGAATATTTATAAAATATCATATGTGTAAAATTATTGGCTGCAATATAAATTGTGATAAAAGTGTGAAAATAATACATCTATGGAAGACGAGTTAAATAAACAATAACATGTCTACCTACTGAGATTCTCTGCAACTTTAAAAAAAGATGTTTTGCTATAGCAATAGCTCCAAAATATAGGTGAGAAAAAGCAAGATGCAGAGCACTGTGTTTAGTATGCTACCTTTTGAGTAAGGAGGAAAAGTTAAGAATTTTTATTTGTTTATATTTGTATAAAGAAACACTAGAAAGATATATAAGAAACTAATAAGTTTCCTATTGGGGGAAAATAGTATAGATAGATATATAAGTTGGAATCAAGACTTTAATGTATAGTCTTTATATAGTTTGGTTTTTGAACTATGTTACTGTATTACATTATCAAAAATATAATACAATGCCATCGAATTTAAAAACTGAACACAGGCCACAGTTGCAACAGTGGCAGAGTCAAGGCTGAAGGGGAAGCTCTATACAAAAAACTGCCTCACAGGAGTCCACAACCTCCAGGGGTTTCTGAAGTAAGGGCAAAGGTTGGCTCCAGCTATTCATTGGTATTTTGAACAGCAGAAGTGAAGAACGGTATTCTGAGTTATATGGCATCTCTCCTACCATCCTTTTTTTGTTCTTCTGGTTTTTGTTTTATTGGCAGATAATTCATAATTGATACTGTACATAGACATATGTATATACTTTTGAAACCATGACTACAATCAAAATAATGAACATATTCAGCACTCACTAAAGTTTTCTGTGCCCCTTTATAAGCTTTCCCTCCCTTCTCTCCCCATCCCCAAACAATCACAGATCTCCTTTCTATCTTAGAGTTTATTTTTAATTTTTAAATAATGTTATATAAGTGGTATCATACAGTATGTACTTTTTGGCTACTTTAATTCAGCATAATTTGAGATTCATCATTCAGTGTTATCCATTTGGGGCTATTACAAGTAAAGCTGTCATGAACATCTCTGTACAAGTCTTTGTATGGACATTTGCATTTACTTCTCTTGGTTAAATACGTAGGAGTGAAAGGGCTGGGTCATAATGGTAGATGCATGTTTACCTTCTTCAGAAATTGTTAATTTTTTTTTTTTACCAAAGTGGTTGTACCATTTTACATTTCCGCCAGCAATGTATGAAAGTTCCAATTTCTCCATGTCCTAATCAACCTTTTTTATTGTCTGTTTGAGGTTGAAGAACTTCCTTTAACATTTCTCATAGTATGGGTTTGCTGTAGATATGTTTTTGTGTCTGCAAAAAAAAAAAATACTTCACCTCTGTTTTCGAAGGGTATTTCCCCTGGGTATAGAATTCTAGATCGACAGAGTTTTCCCCTCTTACATGAAAGCTGTTCTGCTGTCTTCTAGCTTGCAGTGTTTCCAACAAAAAATCTACTTTCAGCTTTATTTCTGTTTCTTTGTATATATTGTGTCTCCTCTTCCACTTCAGCTGCTTTTAATATATTTTCTTTATCACTGGTTTTAGGTAATCTGATAATGATGTACCTTGGTACAGTTTTCTTAATTTTTCTTTTGCTTGGGAATCTGAGATTCTTGGTTCTATAGGTTTCTAGTTTTTGTAACATTTAGAAAATGTTCTGCCATTATTTCTTCAAATAACTTTTAACTCTTCCTCTGTCCAGTTATATACCTACGAGACTACTTGAAATTGTCCCACAGCTTGCTGTTGCTATGTTCATTGTTTCTTTTTTCCTCCCTGTATTTCATTTTAGATGGTTTACATTGCTGTGTTTTCAAATTTACAGACATTTGTAAAAACCAAAATTGTATACCAAAAGTATATACCTCTGTCATTCTTTTAAAATTGCTTTTCCCTTGTTGGATTGGGTGACTTACCTAAGGGCATACTTCTTCTCGTGGTTATAGTCATATCTTTCCTGGCAAGCAAGCCAGTTTTTCAGCTGTTATTAACAATAAAAAAAATCCTCCAGAGCAAGAAAAACAGGAGGCAGAAAAAAAGGGTATGGCAAAGCCCATTCGTGGTAAATACTGATTGTCTACTCTCTCAGTCCTGGTCACGTATGAGGAGAGCTGGTGTGGTTACAGAGTGGCCGAGTTCCTTAGCATAACCATTTGGTCTCTGCCATCAGGACCTAGCTATCTATTAGAAGAACAATTTAAAGAGAAGATTCTTGGACGCCTAGGATCCAAGAGTTTCTTCCCTCATACAACACAGGCTTGTTTGAATGTCTGCCTGTAGGTGTATTTAACACAGAAGGAAATCTGGGGCAAGGTATAATTTTTGAGGGTGAGCTCACCTAATACTTCTGCAGCTGTGGGCAATGAGTTTGGTATGATGTATAAAGCAATGTGAGGATTCCAACCCCACCCCCCCAACTCTTTGCATAGTTTGCCGGCTGAGTTTGTCTGGACATCAGTTGTCTTCTTTTCTCTGGATAGGTCTATCTGCAGGTCGGATTTCCCAGGTTATTGTTGGAGATGAGCAGCGCCAGTACCTCTTGGTGATTGGCCGGGATGTAGATGGTGTGCAGTTAGCTCAACGGTTGGCTCAAGCAAATGAGATTGTCCTGTCCTGGAACTGCTGGAAGCTCTGTGAGCAGTACATGTTTGAAGTGGAAATCATGCGGGAGGATGAAGCTGTGAAGGTAAGAGGCTGGTCACATCCACTGAAAGTCCTGAAAAGGACTTCTGCTGCGCAGGGTAGTACTCTGGCTGTGCTCAACACCAGGCCAACCCAGTAGCCACTGGAACTTTTATTTTGGAGGGAGGTGAGGGATACTCTCCCAGGAAAATAAGGCAGAATAGTAAGGCGGAAAAGATAAGCAACAAACAAGGGAAATGCCATCCTCAGCCCTCTATTAAAGAACCAAAGGTAATCCAGTTGGTGGGTGGACACCGAATTGAGCAGTTCCCTTTCTATAGTTAAGAGATATGCGGATCATTGACCCATTTGATTTTGATGAGCATTTTTACAAGTGCCTCGATTATCTGCCACATTACCGGACAAGTGCTGGTAAGTGACTTTGTCCTTTATTATACTACCCGTGCCCATTTCAAAGATTAATTTTCTGCATGGCTGGAGACGTTTTGTTTGTTTTCCTTCTCTCAGACATTCTAAGAGCCGCTCTGGAGTTGGATCCAGATTCTGCACTTCAGCAAACCCTGCGGAAGCACATAATGAAAAACCTTTTGAAGAAGGTTGTTTCCTAGTTCTTGAGTCATTGTGTGTAGGCTGTGTGTGTGTTTGTATAAATAAGTGTACATGTACATATGTGACAACCATTCATATTGATCCAGTTCATCTCCTCCCTATAGTAATACCAGCAGATTTTCCCATCTGCACCAATTACTGACAGGTCTTATGAGTTTAGATTTCTCAGTCCTGGAAAGTAGAAACCATATTTGGTTTTTGTTTGTCCCTCTGGAAACTAATACTCTGTAAATAAGGTATAGAGTGTATGCTTGGTAAATATGTGTTGATTGATTCTGTATATGTGAATCCTGTAGTAAGTGATATAAAGACTAATAGATATATCAAACTATGTCTTAGAGAGGAAAATAGAAAAGCTTGGCAAATTTCATCAGTAAGTTAGATTTAAAGTCAAATGATTTTAACTCCAAGTGCACTAGTTGGTACATGCTCTATGCCTCTTGACTGGATGGCATCACTGACTCGATGGACGTGAGTTTGAGTGAACTCTGGGAGTTGGTGAGGGACAGGGAGGCCTGGCGTGCTGCGATTCATGGGGTCACAAAGAGTCGGACACAACTGAGTGACTGATCTGATCTGATCTGATCTGATGCCTCTTGAATCTGAATTTTAAGTTTTTTGTCTGATATCCGAAAGTTATTTTCTCATGTTTACCATGGAATATAGAACTTAAATGCCTAACCATGATACTGAAAGTTGAAGATACAGCAAGGTGACTCACCGTGTCTTTGTAGATTGATGAAGGCCAGCCTATGGAGTATATATCCGAATTCCGCACTGTGACTATGGTTTTGGTCAGCCTCGAGTTCCACAAGACAGCATGGGTGTTGCATTTGTGCCATCTTGTCCAGGAGGCTGCGTTATACATCTCCACAGTGATAGAGACAGGGGGTGGCCAGCTGAGCCGGATCTTTATGTTTGAGACAGTAAGTACAAGGGAATTTGACATATCAACATTAATGGTGAGTAAGGAATAATAGTCTTATGACCAGTTTCTCTCTCACTGATAGACACTCTCTCTCAAAAATAGAGACTAGAAATTGAATTTTTGAAAGTTCTTAACATATTTCTCTGGTGTTTTAAATTTCAGTTCTTTATATAGTTAAATGAAGTTTTTCTATTCTTTCTTTAACAATTTCCATGTTGATGTGACCTAGGATCCTAGAATCCTAGATCCTAGACTCCTTCATGTCTAATAGAAAACCCAGCCATGAAGGTCTGGCTTCACTCAGGGAAGCTGGTTCAGTTGAGGCAAGCTGTATTTCTTCCCCAGGTCAATTTCCCTTTTCTTTCTTTGTCACCTGTCTCAGGGCTGCATGTTCCTCTGTGTTTTCGGCCTTCCTGGGGATAAGAAGCCAGACGAGTGTGCATATGCCCTGGAGAGCTCCTTCAGCATCTTCAGCTTCTGCTGGGAGAATCTTGCTGAGACCAAGTGAGGAGGAAGGTGGGGCAGAGAGGAGCTTCTCAGACCCAGTGGGGTTCTGCAGGCAGGGTAGGAGGTGGTAACAAGTAGCAGGGGTTGAGAGCATCCAGAGTCCGCCTAAAGGGGAGGGAGCATGCTAAGGGAAGTCAGAAGACAAGATATGTTAAGAAATCCCTAGATACAGAACTGTGTGCTCGATTCCCAGGGGAAATGGGTGTAAGTTTTCATCCAGTAGGGTGGGAGAGGGGAAGGTGCAGAGTATGCATAGCAAGATGCTAGAACACTGCAAAGGGACAACCAATGTGTAAATTAATATACAACTAATATATCTGTATGTGAAGAGATGGCTGCCTGTCTTTGGGGAGAGGAGGGGAAGGAAGAGAAGTTGTGGAGCAATTACCTCGATAAGAAGGGACCACAGCTGGTCAACGCTCTTCTTCTTGGCTTTCACTCTTGGTCTTTCCCAGTCCTGTTGATTTTTCTGGAATTCACACTGAATTGATCTCCTGCCTCCATATCCACACCACTCTCCCACCTACAAAAGCCTAGTCCTAATGAAGTTGTGCAACTATGACATGATTGGTTAGAATTTTTCAAATGACCGTTTTGGGTTTTTTTTTTTTTTTTTTCCCACTAGAAAGCTATAAGGAAAGTGTGTACATGAATAGATTTGAAAAACAGTCGTTCCTAATGTCAACATTGAGTCAAAGATTTGTTCGCTTGCCATACTTATTCAAGATGAATAAAAATTATATCACATACTTTCATAATATTTTAACATTTTTAAAATACTTTAGTATGTGCTAGCAGTGTGAACATTTGTATCCTTTTACACATGAGGAAACTGAGGCCCCAGAAGAGGGGTTACTAGCATGTAGAAGAACTGGTAATGACACCCAGATCTTCTGTCCTCAAACCTGTGTTATTTTCATTACCTCATAGCTGCCTCTTACAAAATACAAATATTCCCTTTTCATACTGAAACAGAACTTAGAGATTGTCTCATTCAACTTCTTACTGGGTTGGCCAAAAGGTTCATTCAGGCTTATCAATAAGATGTAACAGAAAAATCCAAACAAACCTTTTGGCCAACCTGGTATTTTATAGATAAGATGCTACAGTTGCTTCATAGATACTCAGTGAAAAGTGAAAGTGTTAGTCACTCAGTTGTGTCCAATTCTTTGGGATCCCATGGACTGTAATCCACCAGGCTCCTCTGTCCATGCAATTCTCAAAGCAAGAACACTGGAGTAGGTAGCCACTCCCTTCTCCAGGGGATCTTCCTGACCCAGGGATCAAACCTTGGTCTCCTGCATTGCAGGCAGATTCTTTACCATCTGAGCCACCAGGTATGTGATGGCAGTTCTTTCAGGCTTGTTGAGATCCACAGATACTACAGCCTACTTGCCAGTCGTACCTCCAGTATGAGTATGTTAAGCCATTCCTTCCAGTGCGGTCTATTCTGTTTCCAAATTTTGCACTGACTTCTGGTCTTCAAGGCTCTTGCTGTTAGCCCTTACTGTTGAATAAGATAGTCATTTCTTTGGTCATTAGAGACCATCTTACAATGCCTTTAAGCATGCCTTCTGTGACTCTTAGACCATAATTTGGTCCTTTCAGTCTTTTTTAGTTTAGAACCTTGTAGATGTTGAGATGAGCTCTCCAGATCTTGTCTAGCTCTTGGTTCGATCCTGGTTTGATCCTTGGTTTGATCCTTAGTTCGACCTGGGTTCAATCCCTGGGTTGGGAAGATACACTGGAGAAGGGAAAGGCTACCCACTCCAGTATTCTGGCCTGGAGAATTCCATGGGATCGCAAAGAGTCGGATGTGACTGAGTGACTTTCACTTTCATTTTCATTGTAGATGTTAAGAGCTAGACAAGATCTTAGAGTTCATCTCATTTGGCCTCCTTAACTTAAGTAAACTAAGACCCATAGGTCATGTTAGAAAGCCAAGTAATTTGACAGTGATAGATTCTAAAATCTAGTTTCCAGGTCAGTGTTTTTTGTTTTTTTTTTTTCCTTAAAGATAATTACTGATTCAGTAATTTCCTAAAGTGTGTTTGGTAGAACATTAGTCCTTATAAAAATACTGAAAGAAAATATCTTCATGGTCATGTATGTTGGGAATTGATGCAACTATATTTCCTTCTTGAAGGTTCACAATATACATTAACATCAAGGTTTCTGAGTAGTCTCACAATGAAGATATTTGCTGTATTTTGTTTTATTCAACATTTCCCAAATTTACTTGATCACCAAACACCAAGACATATAAAAACCCAGAAGGATGAATGTTCTAAGGAGTATATTTTGGGAAATGCTTCCATCAGCAGCCTGATGTTCTGAGTATTCCTTTTCTCTCACATTCTAGCATTATTTGTTCCATTAATCCTGTATAGTTCTATTGATCTACTTTTCAGTTTGGGATTTTATGTGAAGTAGTGCGGTGTAGTGGAAATAACATTGGTCTGGGAGTCAGGAGGCCTGGATTCTCATTCTGATTCTAACATTAACTCGTACAACTCTGGGAAAGTTAATTAATGGGTTCAGTTTTTTGTTTTTTTTTTCTTCTGTCAAATGGATTTTAAATATTTGCCCTGCATGCCTCACATGTTTGTTGCTAATTATCCCTCAAAGGATCAGATGAGATAATGAATTTGAAAGTACTTCAAAGAGCACACATAAAGTATCTGATAGATACAAGGTATTTTTAGTGTTTTTACTACTAATAGCTCTTCAACTGCCATTCCTGAGAAGGAGAAACATTTTGTTCCTTTTGACTATTTCCCCAATATTCAGTACTTTGTACCCACCATGTGGTGCTGTCTGACAGCAGCCTCTGGCCCTGTGCATTCTGAGCTCTAAAACTAGACTTCTGGATCTAGGGGAGTGGCAGTCTGGTGCCTGAAGCAGAGGCTTCTGAGTGCATAGTTACCAACTGTTATTTTTCTCATCCCCAGGCTTGTTTCCATCAGTATCACCAATGGACCAGTATTCTGTGGCATGGTTGGGGCAGTTTCAAGACACGAATATACAGGTAGGAAAGGATATTGGACTGTTAGGTCTGTGATTTAGAGGGCAAAGATGGAGGAGGTGATCAAAAAGTCTCCATCCTTTTTTTTATTGTCTCTGCAATACAGTTATTGGCCCAAAAGTAAGCCTCGTGGCAAGAATGATAACTGCTTATCCAGGTTTGGTGTCCTGTGATGAGGTAACATATCTGAGATCTATGCTACCTGCTTACAACTTCAAGAAACTCCCAGAGAAAATGATGAAAAATATCTCTAACCCAGGGAAGATGTATGAATACGTTGGCCATAGAAGATGTATGTGAGTGTCATTATGCAATAATTCACTCGCATCTGTTTTATAGAATCAGGGCATAGAGATAATCAGTGCTTGATTGTATGAAATTAGAGAGAACGATGCTTCTAATACTGGCCTGATGGAATAAGAGACATAAGAGGAGGGTTTCTGCGATCTTTAGCTTTTATGTTTAGCTCTTAGCTCGTTCCTCAGTGAACTTCTGTCCAACATGAAGAGAACAGTAGTAGCAGGTCACTAGTCTAGATGTTCTTTTTCCTTTGTGTACTTTCACTATTTACTTCCCTAAGCCTGGAAAAATTAATAGTTTTTATCCCCTTCCAAATGTTTTTAGTTTTTTAAAAACATTTATACAGAACTCTGGACCTCTTTGATGGTTTGAAAATATTTGTTTATAAGAACAACTTGTCCTCTATTTTTTTTTCTCTATTTAAAAGTATATTGTCTATCTCAATCTGTTTTTAATTGACACATTTCCCTTTGCCATTTTCCCCAGAATGTTTGGGAAGAGACATTTGGCCACAGAGAGAAATAAAAATCACTCTTTGCTAGGTAAGTTTCCCTTTTTACCTTAAGTCATAATTTTGTAGATGGTTAAATGTGATTTAAAAAGAAAAATGTGATTTAAGAAGCAAAAAGAGACTAAATGCACCTAAACTTGTAATAGAAAATAGAGAGCAACCTTCTTAGTGAATTTATGTTAATTTTGAGGCAGACTTGCCATTTCTTTTCCATGCTGGATGTTTACATTTCAAGTTCCAACATTTAGTAAGAATCTTTGTAAGGATTCTCATCTTTAGAGAGGAATCTTTAGAGGGAAATTCCTCATCCTGAGATAGTGACGATAGCACCAAGACTGTTTCACCCATACTGTGTATTCCCTGTCTTTATATCTGTTTTATCTATATCCACTAGACCATTATTTTCACATAGCAGTGACAGAGTCTGAACACTCAATAGTTATAATGGAAATTTTTTTTTACAAAAAGCTGAGAAGATATAGTAGCTCCCATGTCCATATGGTGCCTCGTTGTCCTCAATATTATTACTTAGGCTCTGGAGCAAGCCTGTAAGCCCAACACACATTTATATATAGTCCAAAGTTGATTTTCTAGAAAAAAAGATCTGAAGGTTTATCAAGTAATGGAATTCTGTCAAGGATTCTGGGGCAAAAAGCCATTCTGAGAATTACCTTCACAAATTAATTCAAATAAATAAGTATCTGCTGAGAAGTACAGGTATGTTATGTGCTCCTTGTCTCTTTAACAGACCGGGAGAAAGAACTGGAAGCTTTCCGAATGGCACAGCAGGAATGTTTGCACCAGAAGAAGGGACAGGCAGTTCTATATGAAGGTGGAAAAGGCAGTGGAAAAAGTCAGCTCTTGGCTGAAATAAACTTCCTGGCCCAGAAGGAAGGGCACAGGTAAAGAGTCTTGATTTCTGAGTTAGCGTGTATTTCTCTTGGGGCTCCTTTCCCTCGCTGGTGAGACTCTTATATCATTAGATTCAGCATCCTTGGGCTGCTGGAGTGAGGCCTCTCTGTGCGTCAGGGGACTCCCAGTGACCATAGTAACATTCACCAGGGTGTTGCCGTTGAAGCTGAAGAAAGCGGATTCCAAGCAGTGCTTCTACGCCATCCAGACCCTCATGGCCATCTTCTTCGAGATTGATACATGCCCAGCCCATTACCGGCAAGAGCGCCTCCACAAACAGCTCAGTGGAATAGTGGAGGAACCACTTCACTGCCTTTTTAATGACCTCTTCTTTGTGAAGGTAATGAAGGCGATAGCTGTGTGAACTGGATGACTGATATTACTGATATTTTTGGTGGATAATTGGACCCAGTATTGTCTTCTAATCTAAAACCCTTTAGCCATATGTACATATATATACATATATCCTAAAGACACAGAGTTAGCAATGGCAGGATTGAGATTTGAAAAGTCTTTGACACCAGAACCCAGACTTTTTCCTTTTTGAGGAGAATGGATTCTAGGACCAACTCTGAAATGTGCTAGTTGTATGTCTTGGCACAAATCACTTAGCCTTTCTGATCCTCAGTTTTTGCACCTGCAAAATGACAGTTGTAGTACTTTATGTGGTTTTTGTATGAATTTTAGAGGATGTGGAGTACATTATAAATGTGAAAGTGCTAAAAAGGTGATACTGACCAGTCGAGGATACCCAGCAATTGTATCCATGTGTTCTTGAGTTGGTTGCAGCATCTTGTTCTTTAACGTTCCCTTTCCATTCCTGCGTCAGGGAGTATGTCACTTGAACCAGCATCTGAATCTCAAAAGCTTCCAGTGATCTAGGATTTATGTAGTACCCAATAGCAAGTAGACTAAGAATTCCCTGGTCCACAATTCCATTTATTCATCCTCCATCACTTCTCCTAATCTACCCAGCATGCAGGGCATTGTATCTAATGAAAAATAGAGAAAACAAAAGTCTTTCCAGTCCCTCAGCAGACTGTTGTCTTAAGACAGGCCTTGCCTGAAGTCGTCAAGGAGCAGTCTCACTTGGGCTCTCGGGCCCATGGTAGCTTGGTAGCTCATGTGCTTCAGCCTAGCACAATGTTGAGGATGTCCATTGCAAGTCTTTCTCACAGGTCTCATGCTACATTCATTTTGGTATATTTAGAATAACCAGGGTACTAGAATTGTCCAGAGTGGTATTGCTAAGTCTGACCTGTCACTTTATTCCTCAGTCTTGATCCTTTAAGGGTTTGCCAAAGGTCAGCATGAAAAGGAGATGTCTCTCTCCAACCACCAGTGAACTTTCAGTCTCACCCTCTGAACTATATATTGATTGGTATTTGTAACCCTATGCCCACTCCTGTAGAAACCCATTCTCACTCAAAATAGAATCATTTTCTCTTTGCTTTTGAGAACCTGTATATTTTTATTAGATTGTCATTTTGAATGATAATATATGGTTAATTTTCCTGGTCAGTTTCCCTTATCCTTCAAAGTTTCACGCATGGATGACCTGGCCAGACAACAGAAGATTAAAGCATGTTTTTTTGAAGTGCTTGAGAAGGTGGGTATTTTTGCTACATACCATTAATTTTAATAGGTGGAAATGGTTTATGTTCATTTTAATCTATCCACGTATTACCTGGACTTAGACATTTCTTGGCCTACATATGTATTGATATCTTCATTGTTATATTTATTTTAACATTGAATCCATCCTACAGCACAGCATACAAGAAAAGGTGTTTGCTCTTTCCTGATCCTGTTTCTTAATGAAATTTTAGTAACTTAAAACAGTGATTTCTAGATGCAGGTGGATAGCTACTTTACCTCCTATTTATCAAAAATACAGATACTCAGTCCCCAGTCTAGGATTCCAGAGTCAAGGATCTGTATAAGAAGAAACTGATATATCCATTCTGGAAAGCTATGTTGAAGTAACCAGTCAAATTTTTAATAAAACCATCGTCTATACCCAGCAGTTCTACTTCTGGATATAAATCCCAGGTAGCTGGTTCATTACAGTGTTTTGTTTGTGAAGGTTAGGGAGGTGTTGGCATGAATTTACAGATGAAACTTGGAGTATATATAGTGCCGATATTAGAAGTAAGGCAGAAAGTGAAAACATAGCAACACAGAGTGATCTAAAAATAATCCTGAATATTTTATCTTTTCTTATGGCTGAGTGTGTATATATACATATACGTATTTATACACCACATATTCTTCATCCATTTATCCATCGGCCAGCACTTCAGTTGTTTCTGCATCTTGGCTTTCATAAGTAATGCTGCAGTGAACATAGGGATGCATGTATCTATCCAAATGAATGGCTGAATAAAAAAGATAATTTCTTGCCATTTCTGACAACATGGATGGAACTTGAGGGCACCATACTAAGTGAAATAAATCAGATGGAGAAAGACAAATACCATATAACTTCATTCATGTTGAATATTAATAAATGAGCAAAAGCAAACACAGAGATACAGAGAACTGAGTATTGGTTACCAGAGGGTAGGAGGTCAACTATATGGTGATGGATGGAAACTATACCTTCGGTGGTGAGCACGGTGTGGTGTGTACAGAAGTTAAAATATAATATTGTACACATAAAACATATAATGTTATAAACCAGTTTTTGAAATCCTGAGTAAAAAGAGAAATAATGAGACCTGTAATACAGTACCATTTACATAAAAACACTTCACTTGACAAAACAGCAATGCGCATTTTATAGGAATGCAGTACAAGCAGAAGGTGGTATGATAAGTATACTAGCATGATTACCTGTGGCAGTGGGGAATGGAAGGTGGGCGGAGAATGTGGATTAAAGAGAATACTTTTTTAAAAGTCTACATGAGTGGAACATGATAATTGGTGGTTTTAGCTAGCACTCCCAGGTAATTCTGATGTGCAGCCTGGCTTGGAAGTTACTGTATAAAAAATACTATGCATTCCCACACAGTTTGAAGCTTTTGCCAAAATGAAATATTTGAAAGCTTCAGGTTTGATTTGGAGAACATTTTGATGTTTGTTTCATATTTCAATTAGAGTATTTTCATGTTCAAAGAAGCTCAGTACATTTCTTTAGGAATTAGATATACAGGCTCTATTTTATATTTATAAAGTAAAATATTACCTGGGCTTAGTTTACATTTTACTCTGAAAATACCAGCCTGTACTGACATTTAAGGTGTTGATGGGAAGTTCATGGTAGATTTGAAAATCAGGTGACTTCATTTCTAATCAGAGGTTATCATTGTTTCTCTACTGTTATTTCCAGGCAGTAAGGGAAACACCACTGATTTTCCTCATTGACGAGGCCCAGTATATAGATGCAGCTTCCTGGGAATTTTTGGGAACATTGCTCTCCGGTGTGCCTATCATCATGGTGATGACGTTGACCACTACCTCCACTCTGTGTGGCCAGGCCCAGCACTTCCTGCAGAGCCCTCCAGCTGTCCTGGTGCCCATTTCAAAGTTGGCAGCGACCTCACTGTTGAGAATGGCATGTTGGGAACTGGGGGTGGTGAGCATCCCCCAAGAGCTGCAGACGTGAGTGGCTAGGACTAGCTGGGCACTTGATTAAGGGCGGAGCCAGTGCCATAATATAAGAGAAGGCTCAGGTCTCACACCAGAGTTGGGGGAGAGAAGGGCATTAGAAACCATGATGAAGCCCAAAAGTGGATTTAAGAGTAGACAGTCTCCTAGTAACCCAGTAAAAGGGCTACCTCCCCGAACCATTCACCCAGGTTTTCATAGGACAGTTAGGACTTAGATGGCTTGCTTAATTTTTCCATTATGTGTGGCCAGGCCAATTTCTTCCAGACCCTTCAGCAAGAGGATATTAGTTCCTTTTCAACAAAATAGCTAAGCAAGCAAAGTATTTCAAGCAAAATAGTTGAGAGAAAAGTTACTGCCCAAATACATTACAAAACCAGTCAGAAACGTCTTTTTACATTTCTGTGCTGCTGCTTCCCTCTGTTAGTGTATATCATCAGGGACTGACTTTAACAAAAGAAGTATTCCTCATTATGAAATACCATTATGCTTGGCTCGCTTCAAGTGGGCCTCTTTAGTCAGCAATCCCCTGCTTACCTCTCTACAGCTACCTTCTCCGCAGGTGCTTTGGAAACCCCCTTTATTGTGAGGTCTTATGCCAGGATCTTCTCTCTAAAAACGTATTGTGCTTTCATGACCTCCAAAAGGAGGAAGTGGAGAACAGCAAGTGGGAGACCCTCTCAGGTAAGCTGAGCTTCCCAAGATTCTACCCTGGTCCCGCTGCTGGAGTTCATTTCTGAACATGGCATCACCTGGCCCTTATTAGGCATATGCCTATTCCCTGCTGACATTATAAACTGGATTAGGCCTTCCTGGCTAAGTGAACCATACAAATAATATGCAGCTATGTTTACTGTCTGGTGGCTGAGACCGTAAAGAATCTGTCTGCAATGCAGGAAACCTGGGTTCCACCCCTGAGTCAGGAAGATCTCCTGGAGAAGGGAAGGGCTACCCACTGCAGTGTTCTTGCCTGGAGAATTCCATGGACAGGGAAGCCTGGCGGGCTACAGTCCATGGGGTCACAAAGAGTCGGATACAACTGAGCAACTAACACTTCTTCTACTTTTCATGTTGAAAACACTGAATACCTGCCTCAGATAAAGTAATTGAGTCCATCTACTTTAGTTATTTTTTTGAGCAGAAGTGGGGATTTAAAAATAGGATTTATAAACATCAAAGAGGATTGATAAATATGAGAGTCTAGTAGAGAATTGCACATTAGTGATGAGAAGGATGACTTGAGGGTTTGAATGGAGAATGGGAGAAGGGAAAAAGAAAGAGGTATAAATCCAGAAAGGCATCCTCAAGCTGTAATGCAGTAGCAGAGAGGGATGTTGGGAGGTAAACAGGAAGCGTAAGAATGTTAGGTATTGTGTATTTCAGAAAATGTTGTTAGTTTCTAAGAGAAATGAGAGAGCAGGCAGGATGGGTGGGGTAAACCACTTTAAAGGTGTGTGCTTCATTCACCCAAACCTTTCAGTGTCTTATTTTCTTGTAATCTTGTGTCTTTAAAACTACAGTGACTGAGCGTGGCATTTTCCTCAATCATAGTCTTCTTTCCCTACAGCCAATGCCATGAAATCCACCATGTACAGTGTTTCTCCTGCCAGCTCTGAAGACCAGGAACTTTATGTCTGCACAGTCAAGGATGATGTGAACTTGGATACAGTGCTTCTTCCACCGTTATTAAAAGGCAGGTCCCTTGAAGACCTCATGTGAATCAATTACGGATGTCATTGCACTTAGTAATTTGGTGGGTGATTGAGTATAGAACCCTCATTATCACACTAGCTTCATTTCTTCCAAAAGGAAACCTGCCTTTCAGAAATAAATTCTGGCACTGCCCAAAGAGTTGTTAAAGACTTGTAATGCTACTTGAGTTATGTTTTACATAACTGAGCCCACTGTTCTCTTTGAGGCTGACTTGGAAAAGTTTTCTAGTTATTTAATAAATATTATGACCTGAGTTTCCCTTTGTGCGTATTTCTGTGCTGGAGGAGACAGTAATCAAAGGAGAAAATGTTGCTGAGGTTTAAGAAAATCCATGGTGCTAGTGAATAGACAGTGTTAGGGACCTAGCAGGAGTTTAACAAAAAGAGTGCAAAGTATAAGGTTATAATGACTGATGAGATGAAGAATAAAGCCCTCAGAATTGGGTAGGCATAATTAGGCAGGGAGTGCTCTTTTTATACATGAAGGTTTTAAAGTTCTATTCAAAAGTATAGTGGCCAGGGTACTTTATTAACCCCTTTTCAGGAATATTATGATTAAGCATACCTTCAAGTCAACTATGGTCTTACTGAGAATATAGACAGGTATGTGAAACAGCAATACAGAATGCCTTGGTAATTAAGAGCCAGGACTCTGGCATCAGAAAAACCTGGGTACCATTGGTTCCCCCACTTACTGGATGTGAAATGTTCGATAAACTTATCTAAGCCTTAGTCTTCTCATCAGTCAAGAGAGGATAATAATAGTCCCAACCTTATGGGGTTAGGTGAAGATTAAATGAAATAAATCATGGTATATAATAAACAGTCAGTGACTATTAGCTGTCATAAGCTGTTCACTCTGGTGGTTTTAGGTTCATCTGGACAGTTCATATTCCTCCAACTGTGATGGGCCACGCTTAGCTTTGGCTTTACTAACTGAGAAGCATACAGGTCAGGAAACACAGCACTCTAGGAGAACGTAGCCAGTAGTTTCCTTCAGTGGGGATCCTCACAACAGTTCCTACTGCTATCCTCTGGAACCTCAGGGAATAACTTAGATATGATGGAATGAGACTATGATGGATGGGTCCTTAGATGCCCCATTTCCCAACAAGAAACTGATATCTCTTAGAATAGTCCTGTAGGCATAGCTTCTAGGCACTGTGACCCTATTACAGGAATCACTACACCCGAGGAACCCCCACAAAGCTGTGGCTTACCACCAGGTAGCTGTAGCTTATTCACAGCTTTCCTAGTCCAAATTCAGTTTCCAGTCAAGGATCACTCTTTGCATAAGCAGTGTTACCTGGCAACTCAGCTGACACTCTAATTTTATGGGGATCCTAGGCAATGGCTAGAAAGTTAACCCAAGGTCAGTATTGTCCACAGGGAAGGAAAAAGGATTTGTTAACTCATAAGCTAAAATGAATAGTTCAGTCAGCAAGTCTAAATGAAAAGCCAAAGCTGCATTGTAAAAAGCCATATAAGTTATAAAAATATTTAAGAAGGGGGCTGACATTATATTTGTACTTTAAGTGTACAGTTCTACCACTAGTTAATGTGTTATTGGGATAAGAAGAGAAGAGAAGACTGGTGATGTTCAAAATGGTAGTACAGTGATCCAGGTGAAAATGACTACTTAGACTAGAATTGTTTGGAAGGAAATACACTCAAGAACTTTCAGAAAGAGAATGAGTGGGTGGCCAGTTGGTTGTGAGAGAGAGGAAAAAGTTTAGAATTATTCCAAGATTTGGGGTTTGGTGATATAATTGGTTTAATAACAACTGCTTTAATATATAGATCAGAATTTGGAGAGATTTACTAAAATGCTTGGAGTTTTGAGCTCTTTACACTAATTGGAGTTCTGGGACCAGGAAGCCCAGCTTTCATGTTTAGTTGAGAAAGTAAAAACAAAACGGGTCTACCAGCAAAAGGTTTTGGTGACCGCAAGAAATAGCTTCAGTGTCGTGGTGAAAACCCGATTGTTGGATAAATAATGAATGAGCAACGGGGACAAAAGAAGACATGGAGATAAGGTTCTTTCAAGAGATTTAGCTGAGTGGAGAACAGGTGAAAGAAAAAGCAAGCCTTTTTTTTTTAATGAGCAGATTATTAATATGGTATATTCTGTGTTGGTAGAAAACTCATTCATTGCTAATTTCTTTTTCTTCAGAAATAGCAGTGAACCAAATAGATCAACTGAGCCCAGAGGAACAGTCGCTGGTTAAATGTGCTGCAGTCATTGGTCACTTCTTCCACATAGATCTGCTGCAGCACCTCCTGCCTGGCTGGAGTAAGAATAAGCTACTTGAGGTACTGAAGGATCTTGTGGATATGCACGTGCTCCGCTGGTGCAATAAGGGCCAAGAGCTTCCTGCTGAGCCAATATTAGTGCCTTCCTCTGTCGAGACTGAGCATACCAAAGAGACGACAAAGTCAGGTGAGCTGGTGCCTTGTTCTCAGGCCCAAATAGAGAGCTTTGGGAGAAGGTGTGTTTGTTCAAAAAGAACATCAATATCGTGTCATGGGCCCCAGTCTCTTAAAGCTTATGTCTAAAGAATTGGGGAAATTATTGTTTTAATCATGGAAGAACCATGTTTATAGTGAATGAATAGCTTTTATTTTTCAAAACTGTCTTAATTTGAAGAATTCTAGCTCCATGTTAAACCTCGTGCATTAAGTATTTGTATCTTGATTTTTGGTTTAGAAAATATTGCTGTAGTCTTTTATTGGCTTCTTGGGATAAATAAGAAGAAAAGTGGGTAAATTATTTCTGATTTTAGAAATTCACAAGGGAGTTAGGCATGATATTGAAACAGACATGAACAAAGCAAGATATGCATTAAATAGCTGCAGTCTCATATTCTCCACATGAAAGAATAAAATTGTGACATAGGCTACCCAAAGCACTGCTGCTGCTGCTAAGTCGCTTCAGTCGTGTCTGACTCTGTGCAACCCCATAGACGGCAGCCCACCAGGCTCCCCCGTCCCTGGGATTCTCCAGGCAAGAACACTGGAGTGGGTTGCCATTTCCTTCTCCAATGCATGAAAGTGAAAGGTGAAAGTGAAGTCGCTCAGTCGTGTCCGACCCTTAGCCACCCCATGGACTGCAGCCTACCAGGCTCTTCTGTCCTTGGGATTTTCCAGGCAAGAGTACTGGAGTGGGGTGCCATTGTCTTCTCCGTACCCAAAGCACATATAATCCACAAATAGTTTCCCTTTGACTTTGAGTTGAGTTTTATATTTGAGCAGAGGCTTTCTGGTTACTTGATGTTTATAATAATTTATATTAATAGTAAAAAAGCTCAATTTAGGAGGAATAACTAAGAAATCTGTCTCCTGATCATTTATTCCCTGTTGTACTTTATCCTAAATAGGGTCAATATCACTGGTATACAATTCTTTATACAAAGGAAACAATAATACCAAACAAGAATTATCAATAAAATTTTCTTATAAACTAGTAGCATGTGCTTGGGAGTTTACTACCTTAAGGGAGGCTCTCATTTAGCATTTCCTATGTTTCAGATGCTGACTCTCCTCTAAAGCTACAAGAGGAACTATCCCTACCTCAGATGGAGGTGCTTGAATTTGGAGTGCCTCTTTTGCGGGAAGGGGCTTGGGAGCTGTGGCCCAAGGCACAGCAAACAGCCCTACACCTTGAATGTGCCTGCTTTCTTCGAGATCTGGCCTGCCGCTGTGGGAGCTGTCATGGGGGAGACTTTGTCCCCTTCCACCGTTTCGCCATCTGTTCCACTAAGAGCTCCAGCAGGACCTCCCGATTCTGTAGCTACAAAGACACTGGCTCGATACTAACACAAGTGATCACAGACAGATTGCAGCTGCCTTCTCCCCAAGGTAAATCAGGGAGCAGAAAGAAGATATGTGGACATCACTTCTCTTTATCTGTGTACTTGGAACTCTTCATTCAAAAGATGAAATTAGATTAAGAGAGAAAAATAGGTGGAGAGTCATTTATCACTGAAGTACCAGAAATTTAAAAAAAAAAAAAGTGTGATCTCAGAGTTAAAAGGAACTTTAGAGGTCATACTTGTTTTGGTTGGCAATATTGGGCAAGCTGTGGGTGTGTGCTCAGTTGCTCAGTCATGTCCGACCCTCTTGCAAACCCAGGGACTCCTGCTAAGCTTCTCTGTTCATGGGATTCTCCAGGCAAGAACACTGGAGTGGATTGCCATTTCCTCTGCCAGGGGATCTTCCTGACCCAAAGATCAAAGTCTCCTATGTCTCCTTGCATTGGCAGGAAGATTCTTTATCACTGAGCCACTTGGGGAAGCCCCTTGGGCAAGTTACTTAACCTCAGTTAACTAAAGAAAATAACAGTATACATTTCATAGGGTAGTTGTGAGGATTAAGTGAGTTAAAATATATAATGTGCTTTGAATAGTACCAGGCATATGGTTAGTGCTCAATACATTTAATTATTGTTTTTATTATTATAAATTTTCAGTTCAGTACACATATACAGAGTCCTTATGTGTTTCAGATGTTTCAAGTAGGTGTTAAGAATACAAAGTGAAATTATCAGGTTTTCTGGGGGGTGGTGGTTCAGTTCAGTTCAGTTCAGTCGCTCAGTCGTGTCCAACTCTTCGCAACCCCATGAATCGCAGCACGCCAGGCCTCCCTGTCCATCACCAACTCCCGGAGTTCACTCAGACTCACGTGCATCGAGTCAGTGATGCCATCCAGCCATCTCATCCTCCGTCGTTCCCTTCTCCTCCTGCCCCCAATCCCTCCCAGCATCAGAGTCTTTTCCAATGAGTCAACTCTTCACATGAGGTGGCCAGAGTACTGGAGTTTCAGCTTCAGCATCATTCCCTCCAAAGAAATCCCAGGGCTGATCTCCTTTAGAGTGGACTGGTTGGATCTACTTGCAGTCCAAGGGACTCTCAAGAGTCTTCTCCAACACCTGAGTTCAAAAGCATCAATTCTTCAGCACTCAGCTTTCTTCACAGTCCAACTCTCACATCCATACATCACCACAGGAAAAAACCATAGCCTTGACTAGACGGACATTTGTTGGCAAAAGTAATGTCTCTGCTTTTCAATATGCTATCTAGGATGGTCATAACTTTTCTTCCAAAGAGTAAGCATCTTTTAATTTCATGGCTGCAGTCACCATCTGCAGTGATTTTGGAGCCCCAAAAAATAAAGTCTGACATTGTTTCCACTGTTTCCCCATCTATTTCCCATGAAGTGATGGGACCGGATGCCATGATCTTTGTTTTCTGAATGTTGAGCTGTAAGCCAACTTTTTCACTCTCCACTTTAACTTTCATCAAGAGGTGTTTTAGTTCCTCTTCACTTTCTGCCATAAGGGTGGTGTCATCTGATATCTGAGGTTATTGATATTTCTCCCAGCAGTCTTGATTCCAGCTTGTGCTTCTTCCAGCCCAGCGTTTCTCATGATGTACTCTGCATATAAGTTAAATAAGCAGGGTGACAATATACAGCCTTGACGTACTCCTTTTCCTATCTGGAACCAGTCTGTTGTTCCATGTCCAGTTCTAACTGTTGCTTCCTGACCTACGTATAGGTTTCTCAAGAGGCAGGTCAGGTGGTCTGGTATTCCCATCTCTTTCAGAATTTTCCACAGTTTATTGTGATCCACACAGTCAAAGGCTTTGGCATAGTCACAGGCATATAAATAGAGAATTCCAGTATGGCCTGGTAAAGGTGATAAAATGGACTACCTAGGGGTTTGGATACCTAGAGAAATGGCTATTAGCCCAGCCTGAGAAATGAATAAGGTTTTTCCTTGAAGGAGATAATTCCAGAAGTGAGATCTGAGCGTTATGTAGGAGTTAGCTACTTAAAGAAGTTTTAATGGATAGATGTTCCCCCAAACCTATAGCCCTCTACCACAACCCAGATAAGAGTTCACCCTTGGAATTCTCTGGTGGTCCAGTGGTTAGGACTCTGAGATTTCACTGCAGAGGGCCCACAATTCACCCTCTTTGTTTTAACATTTTCAGTTAGCTTGCCTTGTAGGACAGCTCATTTCATTCTCAGTAGCTGTTAGAAAACTTCTCTCACCCAGGTGAACTCTACCTTCCTGCAAATTTTTCACTCATTTTTCAGCTTTGTGCCTTCTTTCATATTTGAAGACAGCTGTCAAGACCCAGGAGTATCTTCTTTTTCTCTACTTTAATAAAAGAGAAGTTGGTGTTGGTATTGGCGGGGGAAAGGGATATGGCGAATTGGTGGTGGTAAAAGACTAAAATGAAGATTTTGATCTATGATCTTAATACCTCCTTTGGCTGTAACATTCTTATGACTCTGAAGGTGGACCAGTGACTTGGAGAAATTGGTCTCTGGCTGATGAGGTCTATGGTAATTTGCACTTTTGTACTTGCTGAGGGGAAGAGGAAAAAAACAGGGAATGTCCTGGTTGGTATTATGGAAAAATCACACTATCATTCGTAATTGCTTTTCAGCCTTTTGTTTTTGAGAGGTCAGTGTTGACCTTTAGATGAGGCAGCTTGGTCAGTCTAGGCGTGAGCAAGGCTCGGGACCTTTCCAGCACAGCCGAACTCCTACAGAGGCTTCCCAGCCCTGGGTCTCTGTGCACAGACACGCAGAACAAAGCGTGCTGCTCTCAGGCTGCAGTCCGGTGGTGCCTGAGAACTGTGCGTCACAGCAGTGCTGCCAAATTCCAGTTTCCTTAGACCTACTTCACCTTATATGACATCATTAAATAATCAGCGAGCCAGTCCTTTTACTTGACACAAACCCTCCCTGTAATCGTTCCCTTAGACTCCTTTTCAATCCCACCACCTGTGCTCCTGAGCCCAAATAGGTAACATCTCCACAGCATTTTCAAGTCTTTGCCTTTTGAGCAGAAGACAGCTGCAGAGGAAGAGGCAAATCTGGAGGATAGAGGTTATTTAGGATCAACCAGGTCACCCCACTCCAATACTCTTGCCTGGAAAATCCCATGGACGGAGGAGCCTGGTGGGCTGCAATCCATGGGGTCGCTAAGAGTCAGACACGACTTCACTTGCACTTTTCACTTTCATGCATTGGAGAAGGAAATGGCAACCCACTCCAGTGTTCTTGCTTGGAGAATCCCAGGGATGGGGGAGCCTGGTGGGCTGCCGTCTATAGGGTCGCACAGAGTCGGACACGACTGAAGCAACTTAGCAGCAGCAGCAGCAGAATCAACCAGGTAAAGCTGAAAACCTCTTCTGGCTATTGTGACCCTGGTGGGATGTGACATCTTGTGCCCTCATGTTTTCCTTCACTAGGTCACTTCTGTGTTCTCTCCCATCTAGTTATAAATCTGATCCAGATATGTTCATAGATTTCTACTATCAGAATTAGTCATCAAACCAGAGGGACATTCTTTATTCATTTCTTTAGCAAACAGAATTAGGAATTGGTTTGGGAGGTTTGAGAATGAAAGGAATTACTATTTAAATCACAAGTAATTGCGTTTAAGGAAAAAAGAATTAGTACCCTAATCTTGCATGTAAGGTTACTATTAAACCTAAATTTACCATTTTTATAATGGGGGAAGCAATTTTCATGAAAGGTAGTCAGGAATTTTTAAATGTTCTCAGTTAATACGAACACAGACGATTAAGGACAGTCATCTTTTCCTCCCTACAGACACTTTTCAGTTCCAGACAGAATCATCCAGAAGTCAGGAGGCCTTCACAAGGGAATACTGCAGGTAGGTGGAGATGCTGAGAGTGGACGTGGAGGGGGTCAGAAAGTAAGACACAGCTGATCATTAAACTAGGACACTCACCTTACCTACAGACAAGGAAGGCATCCTACCACCCAGGAATAGTGACTTCTGTTCTCAGCCCAAAATGCAAGTTAACAGTGAATCGGAAAGGTTTTGTTTGATTGTTTATAGGGAAATTATTTCTTAGTGATTAAGAAAAACTTTATTTAATTTCTCTCAAATGTATTATACACATAACAGATTTTTTTCAGCTATAAATTTGCCTGCTCAATTACTTTTGAACCCAGATGATATTAAAATGATTTTATATTTCATAACCATGTACTTCCTGGCTTTCTAATGTGTATCTTACCAATTTTGCAAGTTCCTACCTTGAATTCACCAGCAACTCTCAAGTTTCCTATCATTTATTCAGCCTGATTTCCTACAGTTTTCAAACAAAAATCTATATTCTACATTAATCACGCCCATCCTTAATGTGTCTTTGCTCACACAATTCTCCCTTTTAAAAATACTCAGTGATGTCTACCTCCTTCTACTTATCAGAATGTTCACTATCCAAAGCCATCCTCAGTTCTCACTTTTTCAGTCATTCTGTCTCAGAGAAATCAGAACTCTTTTGAACTTGTGGTGCCTGTGAAAAATGCACTGGACTAGTAGTTCAGAAAGGTGAACTCTAATTTTGGTTTTACTTAGAAGCTCAGAATCTGCCGGCGCTGGAGGAGACCCTAGTTCGATTCCTGGGTTGGGAAGATCCCCTGGAGAAGGGATAGGCTATCCACTCCAGTATTCTTGGGCCTCCCTGGTGGCTCAGATGGTAAAGAAGCCACCTGTAATGTGAGAGACCTGGGTTCGATCCCTGGGTTGGAAGACCCCCTGGAGGAGGGCATGGCAACCCACTCCAGTATTCCTGCCTGGAGAATTCCAGAGGATTCTGGGGGGCTACAATCCATGGGGTCACGAAGAGTTGGACATGACTGAGCGACTAAGCACAGCACACACATCAGTAGCTGCGAGGTCATATGTAAGTCATTTAACCTCCCAGAGCTTCAATTTCTTCATCTGTAAAAGGGAGGTAATTTTGCCTACCTGAATGGCAGGGTTTTTATGGAATAAGATGGTGTTATTTCATAAAATATATTCACATGTGCCATGATAGAGTTCAAATGGGCTGATAGATAAATTTATTATTACTTATTGCTTTGTATCATTTTTATGTTTTCATGGAGCACAGTGTTAGTTTACTCTTGAGATGTGGTCTTTTCCCCATTTCATTTGTGAGGTACTTAATTTGGCTTTAGGTTTTTAAAACTCCCTAATAGGGCTTTGCCATTAAGAACAAAGTCCCTGTCTTTCAAAACCTTGTGGATCAGTGGAGGAGAAGGATTGACATAGGATTAATGAATCATAAAGGAAAGCCTCCCAGACAAAGTGGCTTTCGGACCCGGTAATGCCTCAGCAAAAGTTGGTGCTGTATGGCCACTGTTAGCTCTTCGTCTTCTCTCCACAAAGAACAGAGGAAGAGTTCCTGGATAAAGTGAACAGGAAACTGGCTCAGACCAACCCCAAGAAAGGCATGTTGACCACGAAGCCCTGCCACTGTAGGGAGGTCCTGAAGTTAGTGCTCTCGCCCCTCACCCAGCACTGCCTGGTCATTGGAGAAACCACGTGTGCATTTTATTACCTGCTGGAATCTGCCGCTGCCTCCTTGGATCTGTCAGATAATTACATGGTAAGCAAGCTCCGCTCTCTACCCCTGAGCTGAGCCCTATGACTTGGGGGGATTTGATTGGGATTTCTTACCACAAGTATGAAAAAATGGAGGAAAGTGGGAGAGAGGAAGGAGCTGTAAGGGGTCTAGGAGAGAGCTCGAAGCGGAAGCGTGGCGGGGAAGAGCACCGTGTGCTGCCGAAGCTGCCTCGACCCCTCCCGCCAGTCCAGCTCCCCGTTTCCAGTTAAATCCTGCCACAGTTCAGATTCTTCATAGCCTTGGTCCAGCCACCGTCCTAATCACACACTTAGCAGCATCCGAATCCTAATCCAGTTTCTCCTCCCCTTCTCTTGTTTGGAGGCCTTCTTTTATTTGAGGAAGGCAAGCAGTCTTCTGGGCCAACCCTCCGCATTCTCGTTTTTTAAAAAGCACAAGGTGAAGATCTGTCAGTTTGAAGAAGCCACTTTCTGTGGTCTCCAGTCAGAGGTGAGGGCAGGGATTAACCTTGAACTTTGCGGTATTTCTCCTTAAGGATTACCCTATTATTTCCTTTAAAGTCTCTTTGCCTTTTGTGAGCAATTATAAATGTGATTTAAATTCAAAACATAGAAATACATGTAGAAAGTGAAAGAGCACTTCCTAATCCCTTGTCACCCCCAGCAGAGTTGATAAGTTGGTGAAAGTGATCAAAATATATAAACTTCCAATTATAAGTCCTGGAAATGTGATGTATAGCTTGTGACTGTAGTTAACAATACTGTACTGTATATTTGAAAGTTGCTAAGAGAGTAGATCTTAAAAGTTATCACAAGAAAAAAAATTGTACTTATATGTGGTGATAAATGTTAAACTTGTTGTAGTGATCATTTCCCAATGTATACACATATTGAAACATTATACTGTACACCTAAAACTAACATTATATGTCACTGTCCTTCAATTAAAGAAATCATCACGTTGTACACCTTAAACTAACACAATGTTATGTGTGAAAGATATCTCAATAAAGCTAGAAGGAAAAGAGCGTACTTTTCAAACTCTCCCCGCTCAACCCTATACCACTCAGCTGCTGGGTCCCCCCTCCAGTGTTATATATCTGTATGTATTTTGCCAGAGGGGCTCAGCATACATAAATATATACAATCTACCCACTTCCTTTGTTAAATACAAATAGGAGCTCTCTGTACTCCATTCCACATCTTGCTTTAACAGTAAATAAAACCTCCCTGGTGGTCCAGTGGTTAAGACTCCACGCTTCCACTCCAGCGGCAAGTGGGCAGGAGGGTTTTCAGCCCCTGGTCAGGAAACTAAGATCTTTGGCTGTACTGCAGCCAAAAAATAAATAAATAATGTACCTTGTAGATCATTCTGTATCATTTATGACAAATTTTCCTGAAGGAATAAGATTCGTATGACAAATAAAAACTCTGGGGAAAGCACGGCATGAGACATTCCATTGTCAAATGACAGATAGGAGTAAACCTATTTATTCTGTATGAATAACTCAGGACAGCTCAGCAACTTCTTCCAGCCTCCTTGCTATTAAATCCAACAGAACAAAATGTGTTGGAATTATTATCAGTTTATAAATAATGACTCCGTAAAACTATGGGGGATTTTTGTTGGAGAGCCAAAGTTTAAAATTTTTAAAAAGTAAGTAAAAATTAATTTCAGTGTAAACCTTAAGATACTTTGGTTAGGAGAATAATCCTAATGTGGATAAAGCCTTTGAACACCAAAGGGAATATTACAGTAGTCCACAGTGTTGTATTATTTGTGTTTCAACCAAAAGGTCTTTGAAAGTGTTAGTCTCTCAGTCATGTCCAACTCTTTCAGACCCCATGGACTGTAGCCTGCCAGGTTGCTCTGTCCATGGGATTCTCCAGGCAAGAATACTGGAGTGGGTTGCCATGTCCTCCTCCAGGGCATCTTCCTGACCCAGGGATCAAACCCAGGTCTCCTGCACCACAGGCAGATTCTTTACCATCTGAGCCACCAGGGAAGCAAAGTTTTAAATAATTATTTCTTTCCATTTCTTTCCATTGTGCAGTCTTCTTAACATTGTTCAGAGATTACCATAGACTTGATCCCTTTCTTAGCCATAGATTTAGCCACAGAGCATGAAGGTATATGATAACCTCAGGGTAGTTCCTCAGCTCCTATCCTCGTACACTGTGGTGGTACAACTTGTTTATGAAGAGAATGATGAGATTTGGTGATATTGCAGATGCTTTCCATGGCATCTGAAGCTAAAGACAGTCCCATGTGAGTCTCCCAGCATTGCTTTGTAAATCACAGTCTTTCTCTACTACTGACAAACGTGTGGGAGATGAGAAAGGAGAGTGCTTTCTCCATAATTACATTTTCTCACTCCTTTGCTTGCTTATGGCCCTACGGGTGCTTGTTAGTGTGGCCAGGCTCTGCTCTAACTCTGCTCCCTCTGGCACCTCGGGCCCCAGGTTTGCATTCCAAAATAAGAGCCGGTGTGTTGCATCCAGAACCTTGTCCTTAGTACTCTTCTCATGTTTACATTACTGTTTCTCACTTTACTGTCTCCAGGTCTGTTTCAACATGGGACAGATCACCCTGGCCAAAAAACTGGCTAGGCGAGCCCTTCGTCTGCTGAAAAGGAGTTTTCCCTGGACCTGGCTTGGTGTCATTTTCCAAACATTTCTAGAAAAATGCTGGTATTCCTGTTCCCTGAGTCAACCTCGAAACAACCCTAGTGAGAAGTGAGAAGCTTTGCCAACTTGTCCTGGTTCCATTTAGGGTCACAGAGAGCTAAAGTTGGACCTAGGCTGGAGTTTTGCCTATTTGACTCTAAGGCTCCTCTTTTCAAGCATATGAACAGTTCTCATTCATTTACCTTACTCTGGGCCAATTCAGTGTAGCAGAATGAGTACATCTTTCGTCTTTGAAGTATGGTATTATCCTGTCTTTTTCAAATAAAGATACATATATGTGCACTGTGTGTCCACATACACATATATGGAATTTAATGTTATTTCTCTGATAGGTATACACATAATATTAAACACTGCCTAGTTATCGAGCTGTAATCATTTATAGGAAATCTGTTCAACCAAAAGAACAATTCAAAGAATGAACCTTTTTTAAAAAACCTCTCTGAAAACTTCTTTTTGGTCAAGAGGGATGAATTTGAAAAGCATATGAGGTTAGAAGTAGTGGGCTCCCAGGAATCTTTCTGAGTCTGGAAGTCTGTGGGTGAGTAGACTCCGATTTCTTTTGGGGAAGGCTGGTGGACACTGGTAAAGGATAAGGGCGTGCTAACCACCCTTTGCTTCCCACCAGGAAGAAGAAGCTGGCAGTCCTGCAGCAGCAGATGCACTGTCTCTCCCTGCTCCGGCAGCTCTACAGCCTGGAGGCCACAGCCAGCGGCCGCAGGTTTGCCTGCCTGGCCACTCTTATGCAGAAGAATTCAGTCAAGGAATTTCCTGGTGAAGCCCAGGTAGGCAAGCCCTTGCTTTACCTCTGGACCTCACTCAGAAACCTAAGATGCTCGGGGGAGAGACCCTGTCAAGTCCCTGGTGAAGCATGGTTCCACGGTAACCCAGACTTAACAGGACGTTGCTGATTATGTGTTTGAGCAGGGTTCTCAGTTTGCAGTTTATAGGGAGGCTTTCATGTATGATACTATCTGTGTACCCTCTGAACTGAATGTTGACCTTAGTGTGTATTTGTGTGTACAAAAGAGTATTTAAGGAGTGATCAGAAGTAGGGAAGGGGTCATAGCTTCCATCAGATTCTCAAGCCAGTCGTCCACAAATAAGGATAAGATTTGCTGACTTAGGGAAAAAGAAGAAACGGAAATATGTCTTCCTAATTTTAGTGTCTATATATATATATATACCCATTTGCTCAACAAATATTTGATGAACACCTATTCTATACCAGATTTCCCTGATAGCTCAGTTGGTAAAGAACCCGCCTGCAATGTGGGTTCAATCCCTGGGTTGGGAAGATCCCCTGGAGAAGGGAAAGGCTACCCGCTTCAGTATTCTGGACTAGAGAATTCATGGACTGTATAGTCCGTGGGGTCACAAAGAGTCAAACACAACTGAACGACTTTTACTTACTCTGTACCAGACACTGGATCTTAGTTCCAGGGAAACATAAGTGAAATATTTGATATGTTCAGTTCAGTTCAGTTCAGTTCAGTCGCTCAGTCATGTCCGACTCTTTGCGACCCCATGAATCACAGCACGGCAGGCCTCCCTGTCTATCACCAACTCCCAGAGTTCACTCAAACTCACGTCCATCGAGTCAATGATGCCATCCAGCCATCTCATCCTCTGTCATCCCCTTTTCCTCCTGCCCCCAATCCCTCCTAGCATCAGAGTCTTTTCCAATGAGTCA
>NW_011495047.1:9762789-9796593 GCF_000754665.1 Bison bison bison | reverse complement strand
CCCTTTTCCTCCTGCCCCCAATCCCTCCTAGCATCAGAGTCTTTTCCAATGAGTCAACTCTTCGCATGAGGTGGCCAAAGTACTAGAGTTTCAGCTTTAGCATCATTCCTTCCAAAGAACACCCAGGACTGATCTCCTTTAGAATGGACTGATTGGATCTCCTTGCAGTCCAAGGGACTCTCAAGAGTCTTCTCCAACACCATAGTTCAAAAGCATCAATTCTTCGGTGTTCAGCTCTCTTCACGGTCCAACTCTCACATCCATACATGACCACTAGAAAAACCATAGCCTTGACTAGACGGACCTTTGTTGGCAAAGTAATGTCTCTGCTTTTGAATATGCTATCTAGGTTGGTCATAACTTTCCTTCCAAGGACTAAGCATCTTTTAATTTCATGGCTGCAGTCACCATCTGCAGTGATTTTGGAGCTCAAAAAGATAAAGTCTGACACTGTTTCCCCATCTATTTCCCATGAAGTGATGGGACCGGATGCCATGATCTTCGTTTTCTAAATGTTGAGCTTTAAGTATGTTAGGTGATAATAAATGCAATGAAATAAATTAAGCAGAGGCCAGAGGACATAGAGTTCTGGGAACTAGGGGTGCAGTTTTAATAAGGTTGTAGGGAAAGCCTCACCGAGCAGGTAGCATTTGGGCAACTATCTGAAGGAGATAAGAAAGTAGGCCACATGGGAGAAGAGGCCACCTGGGAGAAGAGTGGGCAGGAGGAAGGCAGAGTGAATGCACAAGGCCTGCCCTCTGTGTTGAGGAGTAGTGCAGGGGCCAGTGTGACCGGAGGGGAGTGAGAAGAGAAAGAGCCAGGAGGTGAGTCAGAGAGGCCAGGGAGGGGGTGGCAGATGGTGCAGGCCTTGTGGCCACTGTGGGAGTTTTGGCTTTTACTCCAAAGAAGATGAGAAGCTGTTGGAAAATTCTTAGAGGAGGAGTGACAGAGTCTACTTAGAAGAGTGTCATCAAATGATGTTAAATATACAACTGATGACAGAGATCTAGGCGGCAGTTCTGTAGAGTTCTAAGGAGCAATTAGAGGCTTCGTTTAGAGAAAACAGAAGAGGTGCAGTCTGAGCAGCATTTTGAAGGGGAAAGTCTAGGATTGGGGAAAAGAAAAGGGGCAGATGGAGGAAGCTGTTTAAAGAACAAGCAGTGACAATGGTCAAATCAAAAACGTAGGGGTGGGAAGGAGCGTGTTTTCACAGCTGGAGTTGAGGTGAGCAGTGGCTCCCAGGAGTGCTACACAGAGTGAATAGCAGGCACGCGGGGGCTCTTAACCAGAAAAGGGACGAGCTGGAGCTGCAGCCTGACTGTGCAGTCTGGATATTCACCCCATGTTTGTTGTCCCACAGGTTGTCTCTACCTATGTGGCCCTCTCCCAGTTCTCCCAGAACGTGGGTGACAAGGAGAAGTGGCTGTACCATGAGCAGCTGGCCATTCAGAAAAGCAGCCTGTGCTGGTTCTCCAGGGAGGGACTGTTGGCCACAGCCCAGCTCATGCAGGCCTTGGCCTACACCAAACTCTGCCTTGGGCATCTCGACTTCTCCATCAAGCTGGGTAATGGGGCCTGGGGCTGGTGGGCCTGGGGCTTTTAGAGAGGCCAGGCGCACCTCTAGACCTCACGATGCTCTTTAACCTCCTTAGGTTTTCAAGCTCATGAGATATGCAGACACCTCAAGAAACCAGCTCTGGAGAACCTGGTTCTCTCAGTTCTCTTCAGATCTGCATTTCTGAAGAAGAAGTATTAAGATCTTTTTCTGTCCTTTGTAGTTGTTGCCTCAGAGGGGAGATTATGACCTACCAGAGCAGTTTAGAGTGGAGAGGGAGAAGCTGTCTTGTCTCCACAGCCAGGACTGTCTCTGGTAGTCCTCCAGAAACATTGTCTTAAGTTTGAGGGGTCAGGAGTAGAAATTCAGAGTCTGGGCACTAGATATTCCACCCCCTTCCCTCCATCCCCCGCACGCATTTTACTGCAGGGAGGTCGGTAATTGCAATAGCTCAAGACCGTGGGAGTTGTTTCAGAGTCATTTTCCCACTTCCTTTGCTTAGAGATAGGTCTGATCCCAGGCACAGATGCTCTCTATATAAATAGAATTACGGGATGGAGATCTAGGGGCTGTTAGGCCACCTTGAAGGTGTAAGATCCCTTCCTCTCCTGTACAGCCCTTCCCATTCCCCAGCTGGTCCCAGTGGCTCTGTCTCTTGGCAGGTTTGATCTGTGTGTCCACGTGCTGGAGAGTCAATGGGTGCTCATTTCCCAGAGTCACGATGTCCTTGGCCAGGCCTGCTTCTATTCTGCTTGCTTAGATCTGCTGCTCTACGGAAAAGGTAAATCTTGTGCAGGGCTCTGCTGTATTCCTGAGGGATTCAGACCTCAGGTGGGGCCCTGGGTTTGGCACACAGGCACTCATGGGCCTGTCCTTTGGGCATGGCCTCTGCTCCTGGCCCTTGTTCCTTAAAGTCTAGGAACCACATTGTGATTCAGGGTGCCTGCTTTTCAGGTGGTGTCTCCTCCCCTGGACCACGCACCTTATATACCACTTTATAGTTGACAACTTATACTACTAGCCTGGTTACTCTCTCTGTCCACAGGATGGCTGTGTCGGCCCTTTGGGGAATGTCTGCATTTCATTCAACGCTATGAGCACAGCTGCATTCTAAATTCTCAGAGCAGTGTCATGCTGGGGGTCCACTCCTCTCTGGCCATGTGGTAATGTAGCGTGTCAGAGTCTTACTCAGGGCTGTGGGAAAGGGTAAGTTTGAAGACACCATGAACTCATTTAAGCTATTGCTTTTGCCCTACAAGGCAGGATGGTTCCACATCTCCAACCCATTTCTAAAGACCATTCACCTCCCATTTCCCCCCACATTATTGGAAGCGTTGTTCTTGTCCCTTAACAGGTTTGGGTTCATAGATTAAGGGTTCAGTTTAGAGTTACATTTAAGTGTGAGATAATCCATGGCAAAGCTGTATATCATTGGTTTTCTTTTGAACCTCCTTACACATGAGTTGTGTAGTCTTGGCCCCTTACCAGAATCACAAATCTGACTGAAGGAGGTCTTAGAGCCTTAGAGTAGTGACAGTTCTGTGGAGGACCCATAGTGGGCAGTTAGGGGAGATAGCTGAGAGCTGTGGTTCTTTCCCTTCAGGTTTGCCCAGGACTTACAGTGGAATCAGTTTCAGTACCACTTCTCCAAGGCTCGCCAGTTGGTGAAAAGAACCAATGCCTCACTATTTGGTTCCCATGGCTTTGTCCGATTCCTAGAGTGCCAGGTGCTAATTTTACAGAAAATGCCAGAAGATGTCTTCCTGCAAACTCTCGCGGAGACTCGCCGCCAAACCCTCACGGTACCTGTCTCCGTTATCCTCAACTAACACCTAAGGCATGGTACTCTTTCTGCCACCTGCCTCTCTCCCTTACTCTTCTCCTTGCTGCCTTGGTCTCTTTTTCCTCCTTGAACCCAGGTGTGGACTCTGTCCACCTATCTCATGTATCCTCCCAGATATTCTTGCATGTAGATCAGGACTGGATTTCTTACTGGATTTGCAAAAGCTACTACCCAATGCCATTAAAATGTTGACACTTAGCCCTTCTCAGTAGATCACTCTGGCTTTGTCTATAGTTTGACACATTTCCCTACGTCCTTTCCTTCTGAATCTAAAACATTCCAGGTCCTCTGTATCTGAGAACAGACTTTCTGGCCCTCCTTGACCATCAGTAACTCCTTCCTGTTCCCCCAGCCCTGAGTGAGTGTGCTGAGTGGGAACTGCAGTAAGTTCTGATGGAGTGGAGTGGAGGAAAGAAAGTACTAATCCCTGAGCTAATGGACCTTCCTTTCCTTTCAGTACTTTAAGGAGTTTTTCTCTCGATGTGTGACCTGCCCTGTCTATCACCAGTGGGTCTCTGAGCTTAAAGCCTTTGTAATGAGAAATGGAAAGATGTCCTTGACCAACATCATCAGACCTTTTGACACCTGCCTGACCAGGATTTGGATAGAGGGAGAATTCCTGAAGGAAAATAACTCCTTTGAACAAAATTTGGAAATACAGAGTAAGCATTCCTTTCTGGAACTCTTGTCTGAGAGACATAAAGAACAGTCTCAGATTCTTACTCATAAGCAGTTAAAAGCCATGTCCAAATAAGAAGGGACATGCAGATATGAGGATTAGTCCTTGCTTTAGAGGTAGTTGTCATTCTCTCACTGTGCCAGCCTCCGCCTCAACAGAGACCCCTTTATATAAGGCGTGTAAGAGCCTCTCTCAGCCCTTTGCTTCAGCATCTGTAACTCTTAGGCATAGGAAATTCCCCTTTGGTCCAAGCGCAAACAAATAAGTTGTTTCCGTGGAGTAGCTGGATGATCACTAAAGGAGAAAGAAGGCCTTAGAAATCACAATGTAATGTCTGTGAAGGTGAATGATAAGAAATGAGCAAGAAAAAGGAGAGAATATAGTTTCTTACTTTAGGACCCAGCAAATCTCCTTTTTCCAGGCCATGAGTTAAATTTGTAATAGCCAAGGAAATTCTTTGTGTTTGTATTACTCTTTATGTTCCTATTTTCAGGATTTGTCAGAGAGGCTGATGTCAACAAGAAGGATAAAGAAGAAATTCAAGAATGTATCTGTTAATCAAACAAAAATCCTCTGAAGGGACCATGATTCTTTTATAACATGTAACACAAAGATATGCCACCAAGTCTCCTTTTTAAGATGCTATATATGTACATATTAAATATGCTAGCCTTTTACATTCGCCACTATCTGTATATCTTCATAAAAATAAAAGCATGTGTTTCTAAAGCATGAAATTTAGATCTTTCTTAACTCTCTTCATTAATGCAACTGGGGCAGAAATTATTACTAGAACCAGAGCTAGGCCAGAGGCCAGGGAAGCTTTGGGATTAAGCTGATTCCATCTTATATAAGGTGAGTCTGTTAACAGGTAATTCTTCCGTGCTGCAGCATTTCCTTTTGTGGCTGGATAACATTCCATTATATGGACATGCCACATTTTGCTTATCTGTTCATGCACTAATGGATATTGGCTTGGTTCTGCTTTTTGGTTATTATGAATAAAGCCACTATAAACATTTGTGTGCAGGTTTTGGTTTAAACATATGTTTCAGTTCTTTTCGGTATATACCCAGGAAAGGAATTGTTAGGTCATGCAGATGCTCTCTGTTTAGCTCTTCAAGGAACTGTCATATTTTCTCCTAAGTTGCTATACCACTTATATTTCCAGCAACAATGTGTAAGGGTTCCAGTTTTTCACATCTTCACAAACAATTGTTATTTGCTTGTTTTTTTATATAGCCATTCTTGTGATTGTGAAGTGATATCTCATTGTGGTGTTGAGTTGCATTTCCTTAATGACTAATGATGTTCATTTTTTATAAGCTTATTGGCCATTTGTATGTCTTCTTGGAGAAATGTCTATTCAGATCCTCTGCCCATTTGTTATTGGAATATTTGCCTTTTTATCATTGAGCTTGAAGAATTTCTTATATATTCTGGATGCTAAACCTTTATCAGATTTGATTTATAAATATTTTCTCTTATTCTGTAAGTTGTCTTTTCACATTCATGGTGGTATTGTTTTATAGCACAAGAGTGTTTTGTTTTGATGAAGTCCAATTTATCTATTTTTGTTTTTTGGCTGCTTGTGGGCTGCCGTCTCTGGGGTCGCACAGAGTCGGACACGACTGAAGCGACTTAGCAGCAGCAGCAGCAGCAGCTTTGGTGTCATATCTTAGAAACCATTGCTCATCTTAAGTCACAAAGATTTTTTCCTCTGTTTTCTTCTAAGAGTTTTATAGTTCTACCTTTTATTTAGGTCTTTGATTATTTTGAGTTCATTTTTGCATATAGTTAAAGTTAAGTTTCCCTATTCTTTTGCGTGTGGATATACACTATCTCAGCTGCTGCATTTGTTAAAAAGCACCATTTGTTAAAAAGACTATTCCTCCCCCATTTAAGTAAATACTGTCATTTTTATATTTTAATAAGATTTATTTATTGGTTTTGTTTTGGCTGCACTGCATGGCATGGCAGGGATCTTTAGTTCCCTGACCAGGGTTCAAACCCAGGTCCCCTGCTGTGGAAGCTTAGAGTCTTAACCACTGGATCACCAGGGGAGTCCCCAAGTACTCTTGTTGATGTATGGTTTTATTAGACATATGGGTTTATTTCTGAACTCTCAATTCTGTTGCACTGGCCTATATAGCTATCCTTATGGCAAGCCACACAGTCCTGATTATTGCAGCTTTGTAGTAAGTTTTAAAATCAGGAAATGTGAGTCTTCCAACTTTATTATTCTTTTTCAAGATTGTTTTGACTGTTCTGGGTCCCTTGTATTTCCATATCACTATCAGCTTGCCAGTTTCTACAAAAAGGACAGCTGTAATTTTGATAGAATATGTTGACTCTGTAAATCAATTTGCAGAGAACTGCTATCAGCATTATTAAGTTTTCTTTTTAAAAATTTTACTTATTTGATTGTAAGATAATTACTTTACAATATTGTGGTGGTTTTTGCCATACATCAAACGTGAATCAGCCATGGCTGCACATGTGTCCCCACCATCCTGAATCCCCTCTCCCTCTCACCCCATCCCTCCGGGTTGTCCCAGAGCACTGGTTTTGAGTGCCCTGCTTCATGCATCAAACTTGCAGTGGTCATCTATTTCACATATGGTAATATACATGTTTCAATGCTATTCTCTCAAATCATCCCACCCTTACCTTCTCCCACAGAGTCCGAAAGTCTGTTCTTTACATCTGTGTCTCTTTTGCTGTCTTGCTTATAGGATCATTGTCACCATAAATTCCATATATAAGCATAATATACTGTATTGGTGTTTCTTTCTCTGGCTTACTTCACTCTGTATAATAGGCTCCAGTTTCATCCACCTCATTAGAACTGACTCAAATGTGTTCTTCTTTATAGCTGAGTAATATTCCATTGTGTATACGTACCACAGCTTCCTTTTCCATTTGTCTGCCAATGGACATCTAGTTTGCTTCCATGTCCTAGCTATTGTAAACAGTGCTGCAATGAACATTGTGGTACATGTGTGTCTTTCAATTCTGCTTTCCTTGGTGTGTATGCTCAGCAGTGAAATTGCTGGGTCGTATGGCAGTTCTATTTCCAGTTTTTTAAGGAATCTCCACACTGTTCTCCATTCCCACCAACAGTGTA
This sequence comes from Bison bison bison, assembly GCF_000754665.1. Lineage (NCBI taxonomy): Eukaryota > Metazoa > Chordata > Mammalia > Artiodactyla > Bovidae > Bison > Bison bison. Next base: position 9,789,389 of record NW_011495047.1, on the reverse strand, counting down.
AGAAGGTCCCCTTTTCTCCACACCCTCTCCAGCATTTATTGTTTATAGATTTTTTGATGGTGGTCATTCTGACCAGTGTGAGATGGTACCTCATTGTGGTTTTGATTTGCATTTCCCTAATAATGAGTGATGTTGAGCATCTTTTCATGTGTTTATTAGCCATCTGTATGTCTTCTTTGGAAAAATGTCTGTTTAGTTCTTGGGCTGACTTTTTGATTGGGTTCATTTTTCTGGTATTGTGCTGCATAAGCTACTTGTATATTTTGGAGATTAATTCTTTGTCAGTTGCTTCGTTTGCTATTATTTTCTCCCATTCTGAAGGCTGCCATTTCGCCTTGCTTATTGTTTCCTTCACTGTGCAAAAGCTTTTAAGTTTAATTATGTCCCGTTTGTTTATTTTTGTTTTTATTTCTGTTACTCTGGAAGGTGGATAGTAGAGGATCTTGCTGTGATTTATGTCATAGAGCGTTCTGCGTATGTTTTCATTTAAGAGTTTTATAGTTTCTGGTCTTACATTTAGATCTTTAATCCATTTTGAGTTTATTTTTGTGTATGGTGTTAAAACGTGTTCTAGTTTCATTCTTTTACATGTGGTTGACCAGTTTTCCCAGCACCACTTGTCAAAGAGATTGTGTTTTCTCCATTGTATATTTTTGCCTCCTTTGTCAAAGATAAGGTGTCCATAGGTGCATGGATTTATCCCGGGGCTTTTTTTGTTCCATTGATCTATATTTCTGTCTTTGTGCCAGTACCATACTGTCTGGATGACTGCAGCTTTGTAGTAGAATCTGAAGTCAGGAAGGTTGTTTCCTCCAGTTCCATTCTTTCTCAAGATTGCTTTGGCTATTTGAGTTTTTTGTGTGTGTTTCCATACACATTGTGAAATGATTTGTTATAGTTCTGTGAAAAATACCATTGGTAGGTTGCTAGGGATTGCGTTGAATCTATAGATTGCTTTGGGTAGTGTACTCATTTTCACTATATTTAGATTCTTCCAATCCACAAACATGATGTGTTTCTCCATCTATTTGTGTCATCTTTGATTTCTTTCATCAGTGTTTTATAGTTTTCTCTATATATGGGTCTTTTGTTTCTTTAGGTAAATTTATTCCTAAGCATTTTATTCTTTTCATTGCGACAGTGAATGGGATTGTTTCCTTAATTTCTCCTTCTGTTTTTTCATTGTTAGTGTATAGGAATGCAAGGGATTTCTGTGTATTAATTTTATATCCTGAAGCTTTACTATGTTCATTAATTAGCTCTAGTAATTTTCTGGTGGTGTCTTTAGGGTTTTCTATGTAGAGGATCATGTCATCTGTAGATAGTGAGAATTTTACTTCTTCATTTCCAATCTGGATTCCTTTTATTTCTTTTTCTTCTGATTGCTGTGACTGGGACTTCCAAAACTATGTTGAATAGAAGTGGTGAGAGTGGGCACCAAGTTTTCTAATCCATGAAAGTGACATATCTTTTCCATATATTCCTTAATTTCTTCCTTAATTTCTTTCAGTAATGTTTTGTAGTTTTTAATGCACCAGCCTTACTCCTATTTTGTGAAATTTATGCCTAAATAATTTTATTATTCTTGATACTATTGTATATAGAGTTGTTTTCTTAATTTCATTTTGAGTTGTTCATTGCTAGAATATAGAGATAAAACTGATTTTCACGTATTGGTTTTGTATCCTGAAACTTTTTTTCAGGATACAAATTTGCTGAACTAATTTGTTAACTCTAAATTTTTGGGGGGTGAGTGGATTTCTTAGCCTTTTTTATATACAAGATCATGTCATCTGCAAATGGAGATAATTTTACTTCTTCCTTTCCAATCTAGATGGCTTTTATTTTTCTTGTTTAATTGCACTTGCTAGAACCTATAGTATAATGTTGAATAAAAGTGACAAGAGAGGACATCTTTGTCTTGTTCTCAACTATTGGGGAAAACTTTTTAGTTTTTCACCTTTAAGTATGATGTTAGCTGTGAATTATTTATAGATGTTCTTTATCAGGTTGATGAAGTCCTGTGCTACTCCTAGTTTATTGAGTGTTTTTATCATGATAGAGTGTTGGGTTTTATCAAACACTTTTTCTGTCACCCATTGAAATGATCATGTGGTTTGGCAGAAGGAGTTTCTATTAATATGATGTATCATACTGATTTTCAAATGTAGAACCAACCTGGCATTCACTTCTAGAATAAGTCTTGCTTTGTCATGGTCTGTAATCCTTTCTATTTGTTCCCAGGTCCTATCTGCCACTGTTTCACTGAAGATTTTTTGCATCTACATTCATAAATAATGTTGGCCTATAGTTTTCTTGTAATCTCTTTGTCTGGTTTTTGTATCTAAGTAAAACTGCTCTCATAGAAATGAGTTGGTAAGTATTCCTTCCTCTTCTTTTTTTTTTTGAAGAGTTTGTGAAGGATTGGTTTCAAAATTCATTCAGTATTTGATCGAACTCACCAGAAAAGCCATCTGGTCCTAAGCATCTCTTTGTGGGAAGTTTTTTGATTACTAATTAAACCTCTTTACATGGTATAGATTTTCTATTTCTCTTTAAGTCATTTTCAGTAGTTTACATCTTTCTAGGAATTTGTCCATTTCATCTAAGTTATCTAAGGTATGCAATTGTTCATAATATTTCTTATCCTTTTTATTTCATAAGGTCAGTAGTTCTTCCCTTTTCATTTCTGATTTAGTAATTTGAGTCATCTTCCCTTTATTTCTTATCCAGTCTAATCAAGATTTGTCAATTTTGGTGATCTGGTCAAAGAACCAACTTTTGGTTTTGTTGATTTTTTTTCTGTTGTTTTTCTGTTCTCCATTTCATTTATTTCTGCTCTGAGTTTTGTTATTTTCTTCCTTCTGCTTGCTTTGAGTTTAGTTTGCTCTTTTATTTCTAGTTTCTTCAGGTGGAAAATTAGGTTATTAATTTGAAATCTTCTCTTTTTTTTTCTAACATAGGTGTTTACAACTATAAATTTCCCTCTAAGCACTGTCTTTGTTGAATCACCTAACTTTTGGTATGTTGCGTAATTATATTCATTCATTTCAAAGCATTCATTCATTTCTAATTTCTGTTGTGATTTCTTCTTTTTCCTATTTGTTATTTAGGAGTGAGTGAGTTGTTTGATTTCCACATATTTGTGACTTTCCAAATTTTGCTTCTGTTATTGACTTCTAGTTTCAAACCATTATGATCAGAAAAAATACTTTATATAATTTCAGTCCTTCTAAATTTATTTAGACTTAATTATGGTCAAGCATGTGGTCTATCCTAGAGACTGTTGCATGTATATTTGAGAAGAATGTGTATTCTGCTTTGTTGGGTGGTGTGTTCTGCAGATATCTGAGAGGTCCTATTGGTTTATAGTGTTACTCATGTCTACTCTTTTGTTGTTGCTCTTCCACCTCCTTGCTGTATTGTTTTTGAAAGTAGAATATTGAAGTCTACAACCATTACAATTTATTTATCCCTTCAGTTCTGTCAGTTTTTGCCTCATGTATTTTGAAACTCTGTTGTTAGGTACACATATATTTATAATTGTTATATCTTCTTAGTGGATTTATTCTTTTATCATTATAAAATGTCCTTTGTCACTAGTAACAATTTCTGCCCTGAAGCCTATTTTGTCTGATATTAGTATAGCTACTCTAGTGCTCTGTAACTAGTTTGCATGATATGCTTTTCCATTCTTTTACTTTCAGCAGACTTGTGTTTTTCAATCTAACGTTTGTTTTCTAGAAGCAGCATATAGTGGAGTCATATATTTTTTAAATCAATTTTGCCAATATCTGCCTTTTAATTAGGATGTTTAATCTATTTACATTCAGTATAGTTACTGATAAGGTAAGATTTATGTCTTCCAGTTTGTTATTTGTTTTCTACTTGTTTTATGCCTTTTTTCTCCTTTATTTCGCCACTGTCTTTTGTCATATTAGATAATTTAATTCCCTTGTCATTTCTTTTACTGTATAATTTTGCACTATTTTATTACTGTAGAGATTATAGTTAGCATTTTAATTTAAAATAGTCTAGTTCAGATTAATATAACTTAATTTCAATCATATATTAATACAAAAACTTTCATTCTATATAGCCCCATTCCTTCTTTCTCCCTCTTCATATTGTTACTGTCATAAAAGTTACATCTTAATAAATGGTATGCCCATCAGCACAGGTATATAATTATTGCTTTATTAAGTTGTCTCTTAAATAGAGGTAAGGGGAAGCCATTTTTCTTGAGTAAACACTCCTTGGATTGATGCAAGCCATTGGTTAATTTCCAGAGTTCCAAAAAAAGTTGACAGTATTTTTGCCAGTTTTCTTGTTTCTTTTATGAAGGCAAGAATTTTCAGAGTTCTTTAACCATTTTCTTTTAAAATTACTCTCAATGTACTTTTAACTTGTATTTTCCTTAGATGGAGTTAAACATCTTTATTATGTCTATATTTCTTTTTGTATGAGCTGTAGGTATATATCCTGTGACCATATTCTATTAAGTATTTGTTTTCTAATTGATATGTAGGAGTCAGGGAAATGAGCCCTCTGCCTTTTTAGGGAAATGAGCCCTCTGCCTTTATATGGGTTGCAAAATTTTTCCTTGTTTTGTCTTTTGACTTTCATTTATGGTGTTTTGTCATAGAGGGAAAAGTATCTTAATTTATCTTAATGTGTCAGTTGTAATGTATCTATGAATACTTTTATGGCTTCTGAGTTTTGTATGATACTTTAAAGAGCTTTTCTCTCTAAGATTGTTCTAACTATTCCCCAATGACCTTTCAAATACTTTATAAAATAAATTTCATCAAAATATAATTTATATGCAGTAAGGTACGCCTATTGGATAGGTTTGGACAAATGTATATACTGTGTAACTACCACAATCATGATGGAGAACATTTAATTACACCCAAAAGTTCTTCCAGGCCCCTTTACAGTCATTCCCACTCCTCCACCACTAGCACAAAATATTCTTATTTTTTTGTTATTGTCTTTTTATCTGCGGTTATTTCCCCTTGTTGTTTATTTCATCCATCTTCTTGAGTAAGTTAGCTAACACTTTATTTCAGTTTACTTCAAAGAATAAACTCTTTTATTTATGTGTTAGTTATGTCATTTTTCTCCTTTAAAATTAACTAGCTGTTTGAGTAAGATGCTTAATTCTTGTTAAAGGTGTTTATTTTCCTCTGAGAGCTTCTTTAACTGAGTTCCAAAGGTTCTAATGTGAAGCAGTCATCTCACCATGTCATTTGCATTTACTTTGTTTTTATAAAATAAATGAAATTTATTTTAGTATTTTCATTTTAGAAGTTACTTTTATAAATGTGACTCTGTGACTATAATTCATAGACTTGCTATCATAGGCATTGATGGAATTAATATCTTTCCTTTCCTCCTTCAGTCTTCTCTACCAGTCAACTGATTATCTTAGTATTTTCCTTTGCGTTGTTAAATATACTTCTACTTCTGTCACATTCTGAAAAGTTACATTCAGACCAATTATAGTCATTTCTCCCAGAGGGGTGCTTTTTAGACTTTATTCTGCCCTCCCCTCATCTTGCCTTCCCACCAGGAAGGTCCCCAGTCATCTTAGCCAGGGTAAATGAGGGCTTAGTTGATTGGTGGGGAGCTGCTGCCTCCACAAGGGACAGAGTAAATTTAGGTTCTGTCACAGGCTGAAACTCTATCAAAGGAAGCCCAGAACATCCTGCCAGAGCTCCCTGAAAATAGCATTACTAGGCTTACACAGCCCCTGCCTGTCTCTTCACCTCATGTACCTAGACTAAGCTTAGGGCCCTTCCAGATGGTTCAGACCGTGAAAACCTCTTTTTGCCCAGTTCTTCATGATTGTAAAAGACTGGATTCCTGAGCACCTCCTCTTCTCCATCTAAGTCTCTCATCTCAATATGGACAAATATTTTCAAACAGTTTAAGAAGAAGTCATGGCAGAAACCTTAAAGGCCTTCCTATACCCAGCCTGGATTAGCTTTCATTTACACTTAACTGTGGCCACACATTTACCATTTATTCCTTATTCCCCCACCTGCATGCCTTTTCTTCACTGGGCTCTTCCCAGGCTCAGAGTTAAGGAAACAGAGCTACCAGAAGACCACACAGTTGAGAAAGAGCCAACTCTGATAAAACTGATGAAGATCTTTTATCTCCTGGTGCTTGAAAACCCTTTGTTCTACCAAGGAATAGGCTTGGTATCTATTTCAGTTTTTGGCCTTACTCCTGTTTCCTTTTAACCCCATCTCTCCTACCCTGTCTGTCCTGAGCTCCTTTTGTGCTCTGCTAAGTCACTTCAGTCTTGTCCGACTCTGTGCGACCCCACCAGCCTTCTCTGTCCGTGGGATTCTCCAGGCAAGAAGACTAGAGTGGGTTGCCATTTCCTGCTCCTGGGGATCTTCCTGACCCAGGGGTCGAACCCATGTCTCTTACATCTCCTGCATTGGCGGGCGGGTTCTTTACCACTAGCAGCACCTGGCACTGATGAATTGTCCTCCTTCTCCCATCATATGTGTCACATCGTAAGATGTCACTTGTTTACAAGGTTTAAAGCAGAAAACAGGAGATTTCTATCTCAAGCAAATGAATCTATACTCTCAAGTGTCATGATAAAGGCAGGAAATGCTTTTGAAGAAATACCCCTTCACGCCCGTTAAATCAGACTGCATTGTAGGAGTCTGACCAGGGAGGGAAATCACTTCCCCGCTGGCAGGAGAGCATTACAGCACAAACTGGACCAGTCTTTTCAGTTCACGAGCAGTCAAACCTGGGCCCTTTCATCCCCTCCCAAGCATCAAGAGCTCATATATTATCATTTAGAGTTTATTTAGTTCTTTGGTGTAATGGCAGAGGAACTAACATGGCTAGTTTCCCAGGACATGGCTTGGCTTCCCAGGACACCTCAGTCATTCCAAGTATCACTTAGCAGGTCAGAAAAGTCAAGACATTAGATCCTAAAGATCTGATAGCCTAAGGATCTAGAGCATGGGTTGCATGGATGGCTACACAAAACCCTGGGGCTAATCTGGGGGTATACAGGATGGTGAACAGCTCAGCTGGGTGGAGCCTGACTGTTAGGCGGCTCCTGGGCTGGCTCACAGGAGGCTCCTCCACTCTTGCCCATTCCAGGGAAGATGACTGTAGCGTATGTCACAGGCTTGGAGCTGATCTCAACCTTAGGAGGCAGAGGGGGCACACAGGGTGGGTCTAGGGGTAGGAGTTTCCCTGACAGGGGATCAGGAGGAAGGCTGGTGTAAGTGGTGTCATCAAAGGAAGGTGGTGAGTCAAGCTTGACATATGGTACATCTGATGGCAGATCAACAGCCAGTCCAGAGTCACTGATGTGCTGGACCACTGAGGAGGGAGCCTATAACAAAAGCAGGCCGGTTAGGCAAAGAGAAAATGCCTCCCTCTACCCCGGTTCCTTGAGGTGGGAAGTCCAGGTTCACACTGGACTGTCTCCAGAATCCTGAGTATGTCTGTGGGCAAGATGGCTTCACTGTGAAGATTTTCAGGCCCCAAGTATCTCCCTAAATCTGGGCAAGTGGATGGCAAAGTGGGAAGGTGGAAGACTATAGTTGGCAAGTTTACTGCATTTAAGAAGTGGCTTTAGACCTCATGTGGGTTCCCAGTCTTTTCTCCACCCGATCATCCCAGGACTTGTCAGTGAGTATGGTAGAGGGAGGGTCTAGGGAATTTGGCTGGGGGCCTGCAGAGGTTTCTTACCGTGTTTGAGATTCCACTGCTCTGAAATTGTCCACCAACAGCAAACCTGTTTCCTGGTAGAACAGAAGCACAGACTGCTCCTTGTGCCGACTCAGTGCCTTCCACACATGCACTCTCCAGAACCCTTGGCATCCTCTGTTCTAGCCCATACTCAAACATCCCCACTCCCACCAGCAAAGTCTTCCCCTTCCATCTGCCCAGCCCCTACCCCCAGCCAGCCCTAACTCCCCCACTTACTGCTTCCACAGCTCCCTTCATCCTGTCTCAACACTCAAGCCATCTCCTGAAATCCCCCACCTCTTCCAGCCACCTGTCCCCAGCGCCACTGTCTCACCCTCTACAATTCCTGTCTCTCCCCAGGCCACCTCCCACGGAATCTCCTCGCTCTCCTCCACCTTTCAGCCATGGGAATTGTAGGGCCTGGGGGCACTTGCCAAAGCCCATCTGTAGGGGGAGCAGACCTAGATTCCCAGCCTCAAATGCAGGAGTGGCTGATACAGGGCCGGAAGACCCCTGCTGGGATACACAGGTGGAGAGCTACCCACCTTTCCTTTTGGCCATCACAGCAAGCAGCATCACCGCCACCATCACCAGCAGGCCCAGCAGGAACACAGCACCCCAAATCCAGGCTCTGCTGAGACACACGAAGAAGGAAGTGAGCTTAGCCCTGAACCTGGTAGGGAGCTGCTTGGCAGGAATCCTGGAGAAGTGGCACAGAGGCACCATTCTTGGTGTGCCATGGTCGGGAGAAAGAGCTTTTTTTTTAATGGAATGAGGCAGGCAGACTCAAGCAGGGAAGAGAGACACGTTATCAGGGTATCCTGACTGGAGATCTACTGGAATAAAGGGCTCAGTGCTGAACTGGAATAGAGAGGTATGCCTGTCTGTCTACCTACCTGCCTACCTGTTGAGCAGTTCCCCAGGAGTGAAGAGAATTGTAAGGTTTCCTTTCAATTTAGTCTGGGGCTCTAAACAAGCTGTATCTGCACCATCATCCTTTCCTAGCCACCCACATACAATTCTTGTCATACCTCTTCTTGTCCTGGCTGGTATCCAAAGGGCTGTCGCTGTCTACAGAGTCCAAAGAGGAGCTCTCACCCAGAGTCGCATCCTGATGGATCTCCTCCTCTTTCAGGGCAGGAGCTGAGGCAGAAGGAAGTTGTTACTGAGCACATACCCACCAAGAGCAGGGTTCAAGGGCTTGCTGAGAGCTGAGGGACTGGGGGAGGAGAACCGAGGGAGGTCAGGAGTAAGAACTACAAAGGGGTGCTTTGGATATTCCTTAAGGGGCCTCTAATTCGAGAGGTCTAAGTCTTTATCTGATTGTGAATATGCTCACTTCCCCTCTGCCGCCAGCTCCCAACCTCTCCCTCTGAATTTCTTCTCCTTTACCTGCCCACCCTGTGCCTTATCTCAATCAGGCTGCTCAGACTATGCAGAAACCCCACTGTGTTATCTGTGCCCACTTCCCTACCCCACCCCAGAACAGGCCTCTCTACTCTGACCTCCTTGGAGACCTTGCTCCCAGCTCTCATCACTTGGTCTCTAAAGGGGCTTTGGCCCAGCCTGCTAGACCTCTCTGCATACCTGCAGCCTTGTGACCAACCCTGCAGGTTGGCTGAGCCCCATCCCAAGCTCTGGAGGTAAGGAACACAGGGTCAGTCCTGAAATGACAGTGCCAACTGACACTTGCTGAGAGCTTTGGCTTAGACCCTGAGATTCAGTTTTGTGACAAGTTTTTGTCATTCCAACAATGTGCTCAGCTTCTGTCTGTGGGACTCAGGGTTTGTTTCTGTCGGCCTGAGGATCTGCCTTGGGAACCCGGCAGTCCTCCTAGATCCTCTGAGATCTTGTCTTGCCTGGTCCTTAGACATTCACCATTCCCACTCCCCACCCCACGCTAAACCAGGAACTGAGACACCATTGACCCCAGTCTTGCGGCATATGTCCTTATCTGGTTTTTAAAACCACTATATCCTCCCTGGATACTGTGCTCTACCCGTTTGCCTGAATATCCATCCTCTACAGCTCTTGGGGTCCCCACACCTCAGATGTCCCACTGAGGGTACCCATCTCCCTGCCACCCTTTCCCAGTGCATTGTCTTGTGACTATTTGCCATTTAGGAAGTTCTAACCTTGAGGTACTAGACCTTAGAATGTCAAGGAAGCGGGAGGACAAAGGATAACCAGAGCGAACAGGAGTATGTTTATAATATGAGTAATAATTGTGGACACAAGAGAGATTTCTAATGACAGCTTAGTCCCTCCTCATAACAGATATCAGAGAAAAACAGAAGGAAAAAAGTCTTGATTTCATTATTTTGGGCCTTTGGCATGAATTACTTAAGAAAGGAATACTTGAAAAAGATGTCAACATCCGTAAGAGGAAGGCAGAACAGTCTGCTTCCTCAGGTAGCTGACCATGTTCCCAACAGAACAATTATTTTTTACAATATTGTACTTTTCTGAGGAATATTTAATACTTTTAAATGTTCTTTTAGCAAATATTTAGACATGAGAAAGTTATAGACTGTAAAAATGAATCCTGTGAAGAGTCCTTTCTCAACTGAAATAGGGTCGAGAATATCGACTGTATATTGATGAGACTCTTTCTGTTTTTAAAACTGAATAAGTCAAAGGAATCCAGCCATTGAATGTACCCTGCCTGTTACATGAGACACATACTAGATGCTCAGTGAAGACTTATAAAATAAGGTATAAATTCAGTAGTTTTTAAGCCATTAATCTTAAGCCTGGAACATATACCAAAAAATTAATTCCGGTTGATATGTCTGAATCAAAACTTTGTTTAAAACATTTCTAAGGGGGAAAAAACAGCATAGAGTATGTTGAAAATGCTGGATGAGGCCCTGAATGGGGGAAGAAGGATATGACTTCCTGTGGGGAGACCCACCCATGCAGGAGCGGAAAGGGGACTGCTCTTTGGCTGATTTATCTTGGACTTCTCACCCGGTTTGGCTTCCGTTCCCTGCAGAGCTGTCAAAAGAATATTGGGCATTTGGCCCATATTCCTCACCCACAAGGGCTCCCACCCACCAGGGACCCAAGAGCGGCAGGTTGGGGCAGGAGGGCAGGCCAGGGCTGCTGGCCAGGCTGGGATAGCTCACCTGCAGGAAGCACATCCAGAGTGACCCTGTGCACAGTCTGGGTTCCCGAGAGGCCCTCCACCACACAGGCATACTCGCCAGCATCCTCCTCCCGCAGGGCAAGCATCTCCACCTGGAGCAGGCCGCCCCCCAGGTCTGTGAGAAATATGCGGCTGCCAGCTGGGACCCCGCGATTCACGGTTGATGTTACCAAGGGCTGGCATCCCTCTGGCAGGACCTGGCACCACACCTTTCGTGCCTTGACGTCCTGGAGTCGGTAGTGGCACTGCACCAGGATGGAGCTCCCCACAGGCGCCTGCAGCAGCTCCGGGAGGCTGCCGGCCAAGCCCTGGCCTAGGGAAGGAAAGTTGAGGGAATGTCAGACAGGGCACCTCCCGGTCCACCCACTGCCCAGGGGGTCAGGGGTCTAGAGGTCCACTTCTGGGCCTACACATGTAGTTGTTTCCAGGGCAATGCCAATTATCCCTGGGCATGGAGCAGGCTACATGGGGCCCAGAGTGCAGCTCCTTCTAAACCTTACCTACTAGTCCCAGGAGCAGCAGCAGGAGCAGTTTGGGGCCCATGGCTGGGCAGGGAGATTTTAGCTCTGAGGCTCGTCTGGGCACTGACACAGCATTCCCCTGGGGGCAGGAAATTTGGCCTCAGACACTCACGTGGGGCTCTCAGTGACCATGGGGTTGGGAAGCAGGCACTGGTGGGCCTCGCCATGGGTGGGGAGAAGGAGCTGTTCCAAGCTCTGGTTGGCTCAGTGCTCCAGATAGGAGTGGGCGAGGTAGAATGAGAAGGCCCACGGAAATACAGAAGCCTGGGATCCTGGGCGCCCCTAAGGAGTGAAGTCAGGGAGGAGGATTATGGCAACCAGGGAGCATTAGAGAAAGGGGGAAGATGATCTTCAGGGTATTCCAAATATAGAATCTGATGATGCAGAGCTGTGAAGGAGGGAAGTAAAGTGTCCTCCCCAGGGCCTGAGTCCATCTTAATTTTAAATTCTATGTGAGTGTCCTACCCGAGCTCTCTGGAGATCATCCAGGAAGCCCCCTCTCGATGGTGCACCCTGGTCTACCTGTCTTCACGCCCTGTGCTGAGTGCTCCCTAGACACTTCCGGTGTGGGCCACGTTCTCCACGTCCAGGAAGTGCACTATTGCTTTGATAATTAATTGGATATTGAATCACATGTACTCATGTCATTTTCATAGCTTTTCTGTCTAGGTTTCTTTCCTTTTTTTTTTTTTGTCCATTGTGTTCTGATTCCTGGAAGATATCCTCATATTTTTTCTTCCATCCCTTCTATCCTTGTCCTTCAAATTTTTATCCCTTAGTGCTTTTAGTTTACAGTATTTTTAATTCTCCAAGCATTTCTCATATATTATTTTTATTTCATGAATGCACTGTCCTCTCAGTTCTCTGTGAATATGTTCATGTTTCTGCATGATCGGGGCCTTCCCAGGAAAGGGCACTGAGCGAGCTTTGTTCCAGGGAGACTGAAGAGCAAACGTGCCTGGGGAGTTAGAGACAGTGTGTCAGCTCCAGAGAGATTTGCTTCCATCCTTCCCTTCCTCCCTGGAAATGATCAGTTTCTATTCCGAAGTTAAGATGTCTCTCTCTCCCACCAGCGAGGAAGATGGGCCAATGCTCAACGTGCCAGATGCTCTATATCAGCTTCAAATCTCATAATTTGGGGTTCCTCTCCCATGACACAAACCAACTCCCTGCACAGGGTCCATCTGGTCCCCATTTGCATCACCCTGTGCAGAACTGTGGCTGGGGATCCCGCACAGAATGTGGGGGGTAAGCCTGCTGACACCAGGGATGCGCCAGTGCTCAGACTGGAGCAGGCCAGGTGGGAATGCCTGGGAGGACACACCACTCTGACCTAGATGCTCACGCCTGGTGAGGGCCCTGGAAAAACCACCCTCCCTCCTCCTGTCCTCCCTGCCCTCCTCCTCCCCCTCCCTGCCTCCTCCTCCCTCCAGGAGCAAGGGAGTTGAGAATGGAAAACAGGGACCAGGGGCCTGAGAAAGCCGTGTTTAGCCGAGTCTCATGGACACGGTGTTAGGGAGACCATCTGTTCCTGTTCACCTGGCGTGAGGGTTTTCTGGGGACACAGGACTCTCGGTGCTAACACTGGCAGAGTCTCCAGCCGACTGGACACCTGGGTCTCCCTTGTGAGTGATACGGAAGGATGTATGTCTGTCCTGCCAAGGCGTATCAGGCTTTCTTTGATTTCCTTACAGAAAATTATTTTTGCTCTAATAAGCCAACTTGGGAGATTTGTGTGAGGAGGAGACCTGTCTTCAATATGTATTGAGTGCGTAAAACAGACACAGTCCCCCACTGGGTGCCTGGGACAGAAGTGGCCAGGATCCAGAGAGGTGTCCTCTCACCAGGAGTTTGAGAAAAGGAAGAAAGCCAGTGCTTAGCCAGGACCTACTATGTGCCAGACAGCTGGCCAGGGACTTTCATGTTATTTCTTTCAATTTCACAAAAACCCACCAAAGTAGGGTTGTTGGGGTTTGGTTTGGTGTTGGGATTTTTGTTTGTCTTTATGTGCAAGGAGCCTGAGGCTCGGAGCAGTTAAGGAACTTAAGGTTTCTTAAGGAGGCAAGAACTTGACATTGGAAAACGCTTTCCATTCAGTGTGCACTCCAGAGAGTGAAAGGCGGGGGATCCCAGGGTGGATGTCTCTGACCTGGCCGAGCAGGAAGGAGCAAAGGCTGAGCTCCCAAGAGCAGGAAAGTTTCAGCAGCGCCCCTCCACCAGGCACACCCCCAGAGCCTCCCCTTCCATCCCGTCACCCCCAGTGCCCAGGCAGCGTGGGCGGGAGGGCGCTGGCATGGGCTCAGTTTGGGCTCTGCTCTGTCTTGGCTCCTAGACCGTGCCTGTGTCTGCAGGAAGAAGACAACTGCCCCAGGACCCGACGAGGAAGTTTCACTGAAGCGCAGTTGAGTCAGGGAGGCCAGGGAAACACAGACTGGACCAGGGGCCTGCAGCTGGGGGCAGAGGCCAGCGGAGCAGCCTCGGGAGTGGGTGGGGCAGGGCTGTGACGAGGGGAGTGACCTCTTAACATGAGGCTGATACACAGGGCTGCACTGGGGGCTCTTTCCCAGTGATTCAAAACCCCAGGGACCCACACCCAGGTTAGGGAGCAATGCAGCCACATGTGGCTGTGGAGAGGGGCTCCTGGCCTTCAGCTTTGAGGCCAGGACAGAGAACCTGCGGATATGGGCAACCCCCTTCCTCCTCAAGGACAGCCCAACTTCAGGGTAGCTTCCATCTAGTTTCCCCCTCATTCTTGGTCCAGGAGGCGTATGTGTGTCGAAGAGAGAGATGAGGTTCCCTGAGCTGCCTTGGTTGTTCCCTGTGTCTCGAACACTCTTCCTGTCTTGCTTCCTTGAGGTGCTTCTTGAGTGGTGCCTCCTGACTACCCTTTAGAATTGCATCATTCCCCGGGCCTTCTGCCCTCCCCATACTCCCAACCAGCTGACTGACCGACATTGTATTTGTCTGTCTGCCTTCTTCCCATTAGAATGAGGCTCTGTGTGGGCAGAAATCTTGGCCTGTCTTGTTCACTGTTGTGTCTCCAATGCCTAGACTGGTACCTGGCACAGAATATCAGTTTTTATTGAATAAGTACATGAATAAATAAGTAGGATTGGGACTTCCCTGGCAGTCCTGTGGTTAGGACTCCACACTTCCACTGCTGGAGCCCAGATTCGATCCCTGGTTGGGGAGCTAAGATGCTGCAAGCTATGCAGCATGGCTAAAAAAACAGTGGGGGGAGTTATTTTTAATAAATAAGTAGGGTTGAGCTAGAGGGAAGGGCACCTGGAAAGTCAAGTGAAAGTAGGATTTCCAGGCTGCACAGGGGACTCTGGGTAAATCTTTTCCCTCTTGAGCCTCAGTTTCCCTTCTATATGATGAAAGGCCTGGGGCTTGGACCAGTAGTCCCTAGCTCTGGTACGCTGCGCTGACAACCCAAGCCCTTGCCATTTCTCTGGAGGGAGCATAACATGATAAAAACAAACCTCTAGGGATGAATGGATGAGTCAGCTGGGAACTGGATGGACTTGGGCGGGGGGGGGGGGGGGGGGGGGGGCTTGGAGACAGGCAGAGGGAGGAAGGGGCCCAGCAATAATCACAGGGAACCAGTGGACAGGAGGCAGGAGGATGAGAGAAGATGGTAGAGAAATTCCACGGAGGGAGGCAGGGCTTGGTAATCAGATCTCTGGGAGGGAGAAAGAAGACTTTAAACGTTTGGCCAGTTTGGAGCCTGTGGAAATGGAGGGACATGGTAGGCTAAGACTGTGGACCCTAAGGAGCCAGACCTGTCTTCTCCTCATCGGTATTCACTCTCTTAGCTTTGTAGCAAAAGAGAAGATCTTCATGACACCCTAAACCATCAAATAAACAGGAAGTCTTGGGTTTATTTGTGAGAGTGTTTAATGGCCAATGTCCAGAAGTTGGAGGTATCCTTCCCACCTCCCATGCATGCACATGCATGCGTGCACACACATATGCGCACGCACTTCCACGGGCCGAAGGAAGAAGGGTAGAGGCAGAGCGGCCTTTTGCCAAAGCAGAGCCAGGAGACTTGGCGGCCAAGGGGCGAGTGTGCAGCAGGCTGGGGTGATCCGTGCAGACCTCTCCTGAACCTCTCCTCCACTGAGGGTCCTCCTCTCTCATACGTCTCTCAGCTCTGCAACAGACAGGGTACTCACTCAGCGCCTCTCTGCCCCACCTCTCCGCCCCGGCCACCACTGTGCTCTCCAAGCTCACCTGTCAGAGTTTGGAGCTGGTAACCTGGGTTGTGGCCACAGTCCGGTCCACTGGCCTGGGGTGGCCGTTGTTTCTGCCCATGCCAGGCTGCAGCCCAGAGGGCGCTGGCTGCTAGAAGCTTGCTGAGAAAGATGCAGGCCAGGAGGAAGAGGATGGAAGTGGGTGGGAAGGGGCTCTCCTCTTCCGAAAGGCTCCTTGGAGAAACAAAGAGAGCATGTGGGAGGCCATGAGGGGACACACACGCTGGAGTCTGTCCTCAGAGAAGGAATAGGGAGACCCTGGGAGGTCGAGGGGCTGGGGACACCTCCCCCACCCACCACAGCCCTGGATGAGGCTTTATGGGGCTTGAGGGAGCCTGTAGTCAGGAGTTCCAGGCACGGATCTGCCTGCTGAGTGCTTTTAAACAACCACCTCCCTCATTGAGCGGTCTTCTGCTTTCGTGATGGTATGATGTGTGGTGTGTTTTTGTGTGTGTGTGCACACACATGTGCACTTCATGGTTATACTAACAGTGTTTAAACACCAGTACCTAGTCAAGAACCAGTCAGAACTGATTCTGGTCCCATCAGGGAAGCAGGAATCTGGGGGTACCAATTTTGTGCTGAAATATTAATCCTAAAACTTTCATTGTTGCTGAACTGTGAGGATTCTGTCTGAGGGCTGCCAGGGGAAGGGGTGAGAGGCCAGTCATTCAAGAGTCTTGGAGCATCAGCTATTTATAAACTGTTAGGGAAGTTTTGCAATATTTTAACAACTGGTACAGTCACACCAACACACACTGGCTGGTTGGAGGGGTGTTTAGACAAGATCATATACAGATACCTTCTTGTTCCAGTTGCCTTGGAATCTGTACTTCTGGCACCCGCCACCCCCCAGCTGCCACCCCATGCCTGGGCTCTGCAGGGTGGAGGTCTACCCAGGGATCTTAGCAAAGACTTGTCACTATACCTGGAGATGCTGTGCTCCACCTGGGCATTCTCGAAGCTCTCGGACCCCTCAGGGATCCAGAGATCTCCAGGGTCCTGGTAATCACGGGGGTCTGTGGGAGACAGAGCCTGTGAGCTGCTAGTCCCCTTCTTGAAGCCACAGTGGAGAGAACCCCTCTGGGTGGGGTGAAGCTCTCTGAGACCTCACCCTGTGTGGATCAAGTTGTTAACGACTCTGAGCCTCAGTTTCCTCACCTGTAGAGTGGAGCAATTAGGAATCCCTTCTTAATAATAGTGTTGCAGGATTCAGCGAGAACATCCTGTGTAGTGCCCATCACTTCATAGGAGCTCAGTGACTGCACCCCCCACCCTCCTGTCACACGGGGTCTTTGGGAAGAGCAAATGAGATGGTGGGTGTTTCTGAAAGTCTGGTGTGGACTGTGAAGCTGTCTATACCAGCTACAGATTATTATTGTTGTTGTTATTCTTATTATTTGTTTCCTGCTGTATCTGTGGGAGTCAGCTGAGCCTTAGACTCTGATAGGATAGCAGTGTTTCCTCGCCACCTACTCCCATGGAGGCAGGGTTTGGAGTCTAAGGCAGATGGTCTCACCTACCCTCCCCATCTTAGACAAGTTTTTGACCTTCATTTCCATGATAAGGGGCCATGTTAGGGGGAAGAGTTGGACAAAGAGTCAGAAAAGGGATCTCTAACCTCAGATTTGTTCTTCTTTGGGACACAGGAGACAGACAGAAGGCTTTCCTGGAGGGCACCCCCTGTGCAAGCTCAGGGGTGAGAAGGACCCCACCACTCCCTATCTCACCTAGTTAAACCATGAATGACGATGCCAAGCAGTTAGCAGCAGGAGACTGGGGCGAGGGCTGTCACTGACCCCAAGCACTGTAAAACTCTGTCGTTTGTTTCTCACAGGAGCCATACGGGGTCAGTGGCACAGACTCCATCACCACCATTTAAAGATGGGGAAATGGAGGCCCAGAGAGAAGCAGTTGCCCCGGGTCACAGCAGTGTTCCTTTCTGGGCCTGTTTATCTGTACCAAGTTGGTGCTTAATCTACATCGGTAGGTGCATTGGGTGGTTGGGTGAGGGAATGAGTGAATGTCCTCCTACTCCTTAAGGACCACCTCAGTGCTCACATCCCAACGGGATGCCAGATGGATAAAGCTGTTTGGAGGGGAGCAGGACCACAGCTAGCTCCTAAGTGTGTAAAGGAAGGACTGTACCCTTCCTGCAAGCGATGCAGTCCTCCACCAGGGGGCGCAGCCTGCAGCGGGGCACAGGGCTGGATGGTGACCCTCCTCCTGCAGTCAGAAATCTGCACAACCAGCCACAGTGGCCCTCAATTGAGCAGGGGGACAAAATCCACACCGTGGGATCTTCCAGGACCCCCAAAAGCCCCGAGGGTGGTCGGTCCTATACTCAGAGCCCCAGCCTCAGATGCGGGGTGCAGTCAGCCGCCCACTCACCAGCCAGCACCTCCACCAGGACCTTCCTGAGGGTGTCAGCCTCGCTGCCATGGAGGCTCTGGCACTGGTAGAGCCCAGCGTCGTGGGTTTGAAGATTCCGCAGCGTGATGGTGAGTGTGCCCCCCAGGGCGTCGTCCGTGATGGCCGTGCTCCCGTTGCGCCTCTTCAGGAAGGACAGCAGCCACGAGGGGTGGGTGCTGACCACTTGCTGGCACAGGCCTTCTTCACCCAGCTGGCGGCACCAGGCTTTGCGTCTCCCCCAGTGCTTCAAGGAGTTGTAGGGGCAGGAGACCCGCAGGGACCGGCCCATCATGCCCTGGAACACCGTGGTGTTGTGCGCCCGGGACAGCTCTGCGGACGAGACGTTCCTTCACTGCACCACGTGTTTATTGAACGCCTACTATGTTCACTGAACAGAAGAGACAGAAATCCTGCCCTTAAGGAACTCAGGTCTACATAAGTTGGGAGAAGGTGGCACAGCCCAAGTACGTGTTTATAGGAAATGAGGAAACCTGGGTCCTGGGTCTGGCTTTATCACCACTGGACTTGTTGGACTTCTTTAGAGAAGTAACTGACCCCCTCTGAGCCTATTTCCAGAGACATTTGGTCTTGAAGTTCCCTCTGGTCCTAGTCCACACGTGTTCTTCCTGTTACATGGAATCATGCCCTCCTCTCTCCCCTTCCATCTCAAGAGAGCAAGGCCAGTGGCCTCTCACGCCTGGGGCTGGTCCCACAGGGGGCTGAACACTCCCTCCCCAAGCCCGCATGCTTGCTAACTCTGCAGCTGCCCACGCCAGTCCCAGCCCCACATTCTCCTCTTTGTGACCTTTAGCTTCCAGCTTCCCTATTTCTGTGGCTTTGTTCCCTTTTCAGGAGGGATGCATCTCAGAGCTATTTTGGGGGAGACATGAGGCTGCTATTTTAGGGACCCTCCTTGGGGTGGGGGAGCGCCAGTCTGGTGCCAGGGCAGGGGCTGAAAGAGAATCACCCAGCACCCTCTGCCTCAGCCTCCCTTCTCTTCAATCACTTTGTCAACCACATGGGTGACAGAAACTTGCCAGGAATAGGGAGCTGGTGGCCTGCCTTTTGGAACCAGAGAGACCTGAGAAGCAATATCCCCCATACCACCCAGTCCATCTGCCTCCAGGCAGACCAACATGCCCCCACTTTCCCTGCTCCACCTCCAGCTAAGAAACTCCAGCTTCACTGGAACATTCTCTCCTCTCACCCACATGTGACTTTTCCTCTGGAGGGAGCAAGAGGCATCCCCCAATGAGAAAAGGCTGTGATGTGCGAGATACTGCTCATCCCTGCAGCTCAATCACAGAATCTTCACCCCCAGGGCTGAGGACAGGAGGACCTTCCGAGCCCAGGAGGAGTACCCCAAAGATGCAGATTCCCAGTGCTGGGTTCTTTTCTCCCTCCCACCCTGCTACTCCTCTGGGACTACTTTTATGCTCAAGTGGTTCAAAATTTTAGGAGCTCTTACCAATGCTCCCCAGATTTCCCCCACCTACTAGCTAGTGCCTGAGATGCCACCATCAGAAGTCCTTCCCTTTCTAGGTGTCCAAATCCACCAGCCTCTGATGCCTGCACCAGCATGAAGAGCTGATACTGGGGAGGGAGGGAAAGCGTGGAGAATACGGGGCACAGTGGGAAGCGGGGGTGCAGGACATGCGGAGGATTCCAGTCATCTTTAGAGTGTGGCTCAGTGCTCCCCACCCACCCACTTGCCACATACTCAAGGAAGGGGAGGGAGTGTCGACAGCGGAGGGAGGGACTCCTACCTGTGACAGCGAGCAGGATGAGCAGCACGACAGGCTCCATGTCACCCTTCCCTTGTGGAGGACAGACGCAGGGTGCCTTGTGCAAGAACTCGTCTTTTCACGAGGGTCAGGCTCCCCAGACACTGCCCACAGGAACTGGCTCCTGGAGGTTGAGCAATCGTCAGGACTGGGATCTGGCTTCATGATTCAGGGAGGGGAGCAGAGCGGGGGAGAAGACGGGAGAGGAGGAGCCACCACTGCCGCCCAGCAGGGGGCGCTGTGGATCCCAGACCTCTGAGAGGGCAGCCCACTGTCCAGCCTGTACGAGCCTTCTCATTGGTTGAGAAGATGATCCTTTCTCCACTCAGTTGCCTTAGTATCTTCATTGAAAGTCATTTGACATGTAGTCTCCATCTTGACTGTCCATTCTGTTCCATTGATCTATGTGTTGATCTTTTACCAATTACACCCCATCCTGACTACTCCCTGGGGCTTTACTTTTTTTTATGGGAGTACAATTGCTTTACGATGTTGTGTTTCAGCTGTACTAACAAAGTGAATCAGCTGTTTGTATACATATATCCCCTCCCTCTTGAGCCTCCCTCCAACCCCTGCCCCCAATGCCAACCCTCTAGGTCATCACAGAGCGCTGAGCTGAACTCCCTGTGCTATGCAGCAGCTTCCCACTAGCTAGCTATTTTACACATGGTAGTGTGCATATGCCAGTGCTACTTTCCCAACTCATTCCACCCTCCCCTTCTTTCTCTTAGTCCACATCTCTACATTTATATCTCTATTCCTGCCCTGCAAATAGCTTCATCAATACCATTTTTCTAGATTCCATACATATGCGTTAATATGCAATATTTGTTTCTCTCTTTCTGACACTTCACTCCGTATGACAGACTCTAGGTCCATCCACATCACTACAAATGACTCAATTTCATTCCTTTTTATGGCTGAGTAATATTCCATTGTGCACATATACCACTTCTTCTTTATCCATTCATCTGTCAATGGACATTTAGGTTGCTTCCATGTCCTGGCTACTGTAAATAGTGCTGCTGTGAACATTGGAGTCCTTTTTAAATTATGTGTCTTTTTGAATTATGGTTTTCTCAGGGTATATGCCCTAGTGGGATGGCTGGGTCATATTCATTGTAACTTTATAACAAGTCTTAAAATCAGATGATGTAATCTAACTACACTGTTCCTTCTCAAAATGGTTTTAATGGCTTTAGTAACTTTGCTTTGGAATGTATATTTTAGAATCTGCCTGTCAATTTCTACTCTCTCCAAAGCCGATCAGGCTTTTGATGGGATTTCATTGACTCTATAGATTAATTTGGGAGGACCTAGACATCTTAATGGACCTCCCTGGTGGCTCAGCAGTAAAGAATCCATCCAACTGCAATGCAGGAGATGCAGGTTCGATCCCTGGGTCAGGAAGATACCCTGGAGAAGGAAATGGCTACCCACTCCAGTATTATTGCCCCCAAAATCCCATGGACGGAGGAGCCTGACAGGCTACAATGCATGGGGTTGCAAGAGAGTCAGACATGACTTAGCAACTAAATGACAGACATCGTAACACTGCTGAGTCTTTCGATCCATGGACACATTTTAGCTCACCATTTATTTACTTCTATGGCTTCTGTCACCAATGTTTTATGGTTTTCAGCATACAAATCTTTCACATATTTTGTTAAATTTCTCTTGGTCCATGATTTTGGTGCTATTTTAAAAGTGTTTCTAGCTTCCTATATCTTAGGCCGAAACCAAACTCTGAAATCCCATGAATCTTTACCTTACTTCCAGTTCCATTTATGCTGTATTCTGACCTCTTCTGCCCACATCCTTCCTACCTGAGAAAAGGGTATGATTTTTGTTCCTCTAAGCCTCATAGCAAAGGACAGGCACCAAGAAATCTCTGCCAATTCATGTATTTGAATTCACAGCATGTGCATACCAAACTCTTTCTTCTCTAAGCTTGTGCTGATTCAATCCCCTGATTCTCATATCTGAGCACAGGAACATTCTACATGACCCCACTTCCAAGCACAGAATCCCTCCTTTCCATTTGCTAAATCTGCATTCAAAGATACCCAGGACCTCATACCTGGTCACAGATCTCTCCCTCTCTAATACATCATTCACTCTGAATGCCATCATTCTCTGATTATTGTGGTTATTCAATTGCTCAGTCATGTCTGACTCTGACCCCATGGACTGCAGCACTCCAGGCTTCTCTGTCCTTCACGATCTCCCGAAGCTTGCTCAAACTCGTGTTCATTGAGTCACTGATGCCATCCACCATCTCATCCTGTCATCCCCTTCTCCTCCTGCCTTCAGTCTTTCCCAGCATCAGAATCTTTTCTAATGATTCAACTCTTCGCATCATGTGGCCAAAGTATGGGAGTTTCAGCTTCAGCATCAGTCCTTCCAATGAACATTCAGGGTTGATTTCCTTTAGAATTGACTGGTTTGATCTCCTTGCAGTCCAAGGGACTCTCAAGAGTGTTCTCCAACATCACAGTGCAAAAGCATCAATTCTTCGATGCTCAGCCTTCTTTATGGTCCAACTCTCACATCCATATGACTACTGGAAAAACCATAGCTTTGACTAGATGGACTTTTGTTGGCAAAGTGATGTCTCTGCTTTTTAATATACAGTCTAAGTTTGTCATAGCTTTCCTTCCAAGGAGCAAGCGTCTTTTAATTTCATGGCTGCAGTCATCATCTGCAGTGATTTTGGAGCCCAAGAAAATAAAGTTTCTTACTGTTTCCACTGTTTCCCCATCTATTTGCCATGAAGTGATGGGACTGGATGCCATGATCTTGGTTTTTTGATTGTTGAATTTTAAGCCAGCCTTTTTACTCTCCACTTTAACTTTCATCAAGAGGCTCTTCAGTTCCTCTTTGTTTTCTGCCGTAAGGGTGTTATCATCTGCATATCTGAGGTTATTAATATTTCTCCTGGCAATCTCAATTCCAGCTTGTACTTCATCCAGCCCGACATTTCACATGATATACTCTGCATAGAAGTTAAATAAGCAGGATGACAATAGACAGCCTTGACATACTCCTTTCCCAATTTGGAACCAGTCCATTGTTCCATGTCCAGTTCTAACTGTTGCTTCTTGACCTGCATACAGGTTTCACAGGAGGCAGGTAAGGTGGTCTGTTATTCCCAACTCTAAGAATTTTCCACAGTTTGTTGTGATCCACACAGTCAAAGGCTTTAGCATAGTCAATAAAGCAGAAGTAGATGTTTTTCTGGAATTCCTTTTTTTTTCTATGATCCAATGGATGTTGGCAATTTGATCTCTGATTCTTCTGCCTTTTCTAAATCCAGCTTGTACATCTTCAAGTTCTCGGTTCACATACTATTGAAGCCTGGCATCGAGAATTTTGAGCATTACTTTACTAGCATGTGAAATGAGTGCAAGTGTGCAGTAGTTTGAGCATTCTTTGGCATTGCCCTTCTTTGGGATTGGAATGAAAACTGACCTTTTCCAGTCCTGTGGCCACTGCTGAGTTTTCCATATTTGCTGGCATATTGAGTGCAGCACTTTAACAGCATCATCTTTTAGGATTTGACATAGCTCAGCTAGAATTCCATCAGTTCCGCTAGCTTTGTTCGTAGTGTTGCTTCCTAAGGCCCACTTGACTTCCCACTCCAAGATGTCTGGCTCTAGGTGAGTGATCACACCATCGTGGTTATCTGGGTCATGAAGATCTTTTTTGTATAGTTCTTCTGTATATTCTTGCCACCTCTTCTTAATATCTTCTGCTTCTGTTAGGTCCATACCATTTCTGTCCTTTATTGAGCCCATCTTTGCATGAAATGTTCCCTTGGTATCTAATTTTCTTGAAGAGATCTCTGGTCTTTCCAATTCTATTGTTTCCCTCTATTTCTTTGCATTGTTTACTTAGGAAGGCTTTCTTAACTCTCCATGCTATTCTTTGGAACTCTGCATTCAGATGGGTATATCTTTCCTTTTCTCCCTTGCCTCTGGCTTCTCTTCTTCTGTCAGCTATTTGTAAGCCCTCCTCAGACAACCATTTTGCCTTTTTCTTGAGGATGGTTTTGATCACCACCTCCTGTACAATGTCATGAACCTCTATCCATAGTTCTTTAGGCACTCTATCAGATCTAATCCCTTGACTTTATTTGTTACTTCCACTATGTAATCATAAGAGATTTGATTTAGGTCAATACCTGAATGGCCTAGGGGTTTTCCCTACTTTCTTCAATTTAAGTCTGAATTTTGCAATAAGAAGTTCATGATCTGAGCCATAGTCAGCTCCCGGTCTTGTTTTTGCTGACTGTATAGAGCTTCTCCATCTTCTGCTGCAAAGAATATAATCAACATGATTTCAGTATTGACCATCTGGTGATGTCCATGTGTAGAGTCATCTCTTAGGTTGTTGGAAAAGGGTATTTGCTATGGCCAGTTCATTCTCTTGGCAAAACTCTGTTAGCCTTTGCCCTGCTTCATTTTGTACTCCAATGCCAAACTTGCCTGTTACTTCAGGTATCTCTTGACTTCCTACTTTTGCATTCCAGTCCCCTATGATGAAAAAGACATCTTTTTTGGGTGTTAGTTCTAGAAGGTCTTGTAGGTCTTCATAGAACCAGTCAACCTCAGCTTCTTTGGCATTAGTGGTTGGGGGATAGACTTGAATTACTATGACATTGAATGGTTTGCCTGGGAAATAAACAGAGATCGTTCTGTCATTTTTGAGATCTCACCCAAGTACTGCATTTCAGACTGTTGTGTTGACTATGAGGGCTACTCCATTTCTTCTAAGAGATTCTTGCCCATGGTAGTAGATATAATGGTCATGTGAATTAAATTCACCCATTCCCATCCATTTTAGTTCACTGATTCCTAAAATGTCAATGTTTACTCTTGCCATCTCCTGTTTGACCACTTCCAATTTACCTAGATTCATGGGCCTAACATTCCAGGATCCTAGGCCTAGGTTCCAGTTCTTTACAGCCTCAGACTTTACCTTCACCACTGGACACATCCACAATGGGTGTCGTTTCTGCTTTGGCTCAGCCTCTTCATTCTTTCTGGAGCTATTTCTCCACTCTTTTCCAGTAGCCATATTGGGCACCTACCGACCTGGGGAGTTAGTCTTTCAGTGTCCTATATTTTTGCCTTCTCATACTGTTCATGGGGCTCTCAAGGCAAGAATGATGAAATGGTTTGCCATTCCCTTCTCCAGTGGACCACGTTTTGTACGAACTCTCCACCATGACCCGTCTGTCTTGGGTGGCCCTGCACAGCACAGCTCATAGTGTCACTGAGTTAAACAAGGTTGTGATCCATGTTATCAGTTTGCTTAGTTTTCTGTGACTGTGGTTTTCCTTTTGTCTGCCCTCTGAAGGATGAGAATAAGAGGTTTGTAGAAGCTTCCTGGTGGGAGGGACTGGCTGTGGGTAAAACTGGGTCTTGCTCTGGTGGTCAAGGCCATACTCAGTACATCTTTAATCCAATTTTCTGCTGATGGGTGGAGCTGTGTTGCCTCCCTGTAGTTTGGCCTGAGGTCAAACTATGGTAGGGGTAATGGAGGTAACGGTGACCTCCTTCAAAAGGCCTTATTCGAGCATGCTTCGGCTCCCAGGACTGTTGTAGTCAGTGCCCCTGATTCCGTGCAGGCCACTGTTTGACCTATGCCTCTGCTGGAGACTCCGGAGCCCTCACAGGCAAGTCTAGCTCAGCCTGTTGTGGATCGCTGCTCCTTTCTCCTGGGTCCTCGTGCACACAAGGTTTTGTTTGTGCCTCCAAGAGTCCATTTCACTGGGGGTTCTCAGTCCTTTTGCTGGATCCCCAGGTTGGGAAATCTGTTGTGGCCCTAGGACTTTTGCAACAGTGATTGCATGCATGCATTTATTCACTTGCCATGTATGTGCTGGAGAACTCAGGTCTCTTGAAGCCACGGGGTTCTTAGATACAATGACAACATAGCTGAGGGAAGCCCTAGAACCAGAAGCATGACTTGGAGGAGCTGATGTCTAACTTTGACTGAGACTTCACAGCTGCTGAGCCACGTTTTAAAATGCATGGAGATGGGGGGGGGCAGTCCTAAGATAGTGGAGGAATAGGATGGGAAGACCACTTTCTCCACACAAATTCATTGAAAGAATATTTGAACACTGAGAAAATTCCACAAAACAACTTCTGAAAGCTGGCAGAGGACATCAGGCACCCAGAAAGGGAGCCCATTGTCTTCAAAAGGAGGTAGGACAAAGTATAAAAGATAAAAAGAGAGACAAAAGAGGTAGGGGCAGAGATCCATCCTGGGAAGGGAGTTTTAAAAGAGGAGAAGTTTCCAAACACCAGGAAACATTCTCACCGGAGGATCTGTGGGGAGTTTTGGAATTCCAGAGGGCAACATCAATTCAGTTCAGTCACTCAGTCGTGTCCAACTCTTTGTGACCTCATGAATCGCAGCATGCCAGGCCTCCATGTCCATCACCAACACCCGGAGTCCACCCAAACTCATGTCCATATGTCGGTGGTGCCATCCAGCCATCTCATCCTCTGTTATCCCCTTCTCCTCCTGCCCCCAATCCCTCCCAGCATCAGAGTCTTTTCCAATGAGTCAACTCTTCGCATGAGGTGGCCAAAGTACTGGAGTTTCAGCTTTAGCATCATTCCTTCCAATGAACACCCAGGACTGATTTCCTTTAGGATGGACTGGTTAGATCTCCTTGCAGTCCAAGGGACTCTCAAGAGTCTTCTCCAACTCTTTTGAACTCTCCAGT
>NW_011495047.1:9762096-9762519 GCF_000754665.1 Bison bison bison | reverse complement strand
TCCAAGGAGTAAGCGTCTTTTAATTTCATGGCTGCAATCACCATCTGCAGTGATTTTGGAGCCCAAAAAAATTAAGTCTGACACTGTTTCCACTGTTTCTCCATCTATTTCCCATTAAGTGATGGGACCAGATGCCATGATCTTCGTTTTCTGAATGTTGAGCTTTAAGCCAACTTTTTCACTCTCCTCTTTCACTTTCATCCAGAGGCTTTTTAGTTCCTCTTCACTTTCTGCCATAAGGGTGGTGTCATCTGCATATCTGAGGTTATTGATATTTCTCCCGGCAATCTTGATTCCAGCTTGTGCTTCTTCCAGCCCGGCGTTTCTCATGATGTACTGTGCATAGAAGTTAAATAAGCAGGGTGACAATACACAGCCTTGATGTACTCCTTTTCCTATTTGGAACCAGTCTGTTGTTCCATG
>NW_011495047.1:9761664-9761996 GCF_000754665.1 Bison bison bison | reverse complement strand
CCAGGACTGATTTCCTTTAGGATGGACTGGTTAGATCTCCTTGCAGTCCAAGGGACTCTCAAGAGTCTTCTCCAACTCTTTTGAACTCTCCAGTTCAAAAGCATCAATTCTTCGGCACTCAGCTTTCTTCACAATCCAATTCTCACATCCATACATGACCACTGGAAAAACCATAGTCTTGACTAGATGGACCTTTCTTTGTTGGCAATATCTCTGCTTTTGAATATGCTATCTAGGTTGGCCATAACTTTCCTTCCAAGGAGTAAGCGTCTTTTAATTTCATGGCTGCAATCACCATCTGCAGTGATTTTGGAGCCCAAAAAAATTAAGTC
>NW_011495047.1:9758269-9760916 GCF_000754665.1 Bison bison bison | reverse complement strand
TTCTTAATATCTTCTGCTTCTGTTAGATCCATACCATTTCTGTCCTTTATTGTGCCCATCTTTGCATGAAATGTTCCCTTGGTATCTCTAATTTTTTTGAAGAGATCTCTAGTTTTTCCCATTCTGTTGTTTTCCTCTATTTCTTTGCACTGATTGCTGAGGAAAGCTTTCTTATCTCTCTTTGCTATTCTTTGAAACTCTGCATTCAGATGCTTATATCTTTCCTTTTCTCCTTTGCTTTTCACTTCTCTTCTTTTCACAAATATTTGTTAGGCCTCCCCAGACAGCCATTTTGCTTTTTTGCATTTCTTTTCCATGGGGATGGTCTTGATCCCTGTCTCCTGTACAGTATCATGAACCTCCATCCATAGTTCATCAGGCACTCTGTCTATCAGATCTAGTCCCTTAAATCTATTTCTCACTTCCACTGTATAATCATAAGGGATTTGATTTAGGTCATACCTGAATGGTCTAGTGGTTTTCCCTACTTTCTTCAATTTAAGTCTGAATTTGGCAATAAGGAGTTCACAATAAGGAGCTGATCTGAGCCACAGTCAGCTCCTGGTCTTGTTTTTGCTGACTATATAGAGCTTCTCCATCTTTGGCTGCAAAGAATATAATCAATCTGATTTCAGTGTTGACCAAAATGGACATCTGGTGATGTCTATATGTAGAGGCAACATAACCAGGAAGGAAAATAAATAAATAAAACCCACAGATTATGTCCTAACGGCAACTCCCAGGGCTCGCATCCCCCACCAGCAAGCCGGGGCTGAACAGGGAGGCGCGGGCTGCATTGCTTAGGGTAAGGACCAGGCCTGAATGCTCTGAGAGCAATCTGAGGGAACTAACCTGAGATAGCAACCCAAACTGTGGAATAGCCAGAGAGAGAGAGAGAGAGAACTATCCCAGGAAAAGCCCTAACCTAAGGCACTACCAGGCCTGCTCACAGAACAAAGGACTGAGTGAATACCAGAAGAGAGCTAGCCGGCTACAGACCGGCCCATCCCCTGCTGGAGACAGGGAAGCAGATGGGGGGCAGCCAGAGCTGGAAAGGGGCAACCTCGGCCCCAGAGAGTCATCCTCTACCAAACTGCAAGCAGGCTCCCAGTTGCTAACCAAGACTTCTTGGGATTCTGGACGGTTGACATCTGCTGGGAGGGTCGCAGCCAGAGATCAGCTCCCCAGAAGAGACACACGGCACACCTGAGACGGGTGTGCCCGCTGCCACCCAGGAAACTGAGCGGCTGGGACCGGGGAGGTGATAAGACGCACTCCCTACCTGGGGAGACTGCGCTCACCAAGCACCTGGTCACCTGAGCTGCTTGGACCTGGGAAGGGCACAAAATGCAGGCCCAACCAAGACTGTGCTTTTGTTGAGTACCAGAGAACCTGAACCTGAGCAGCTTAGACCTGGGAAATGCACGCAACCCAGGGCCTGCTTCAGAGAGTTGCCTGGCAGAGCAACCTGGAGCCTGAGAAGTGTAGACCAAGAAAGCACACACGCCATGAGCGGGGGCAAAACCAGTGCAGCCGAGACACTGGGAGCACTCCCCACACACACCAGTGATATTTGTTTGCAGTGTTCCTCCCTCCTCACAGCACGACTGAACAAGTGAGCCTAAATAAGTGACCACCTTCTCCCTCTTGTGTCAGGGTGGAAATTAGACACTGAAGAGACCAGCAAACAAAAGAAGCTAAAATAAACATAGGGAACCGCTTTGGAAGTGACAGGTGCAATAGATTAAAATCTTGTAGTTAGCACCGACTACATTGGAAGGGGCCTATAGATCTTGAGAAGTATAAGCTGGATCAAGGAACTATCTGAAACTGAACTGACCCCACACTTCCCACAACAACACCAGAGAAAGTCCTAGATATATTTTTACTATTATAATTAATTTTTTTTAATTTTTAAGTCTATTACTCCTTTAATTTTTGTTTTTATAACCTACTATTACCTTGCAAAAAAAAAAAGACCCTATTTTTAAAGCAAACTTCATATATATATTTTATAATTTTTGTGACTTTGTTTTATTTTTTTAATATTGTATTTTTGAGAGTCTAACCTCTACTCTAGATATTTAATCTTTGCTTTTTGGTATTTGTTATCAATTTTGTACCTTTAAGAAACCAATTTTCCAAAGTTTATTGTGATCCACACAGTCAAAGGCTTTGGCATAGTCAATAAAGCAGAAATAGATGTTTTTCTGGAACTCTCTTGCTTTTTCCATGATCCAGCAGATGTTGCTAATTTGATCTCTGGTTCCTCAGCCTTTTCTAAAACCAGCTCAAACATCTGGAAGTTCATGGTTCATGTACTGCTGAAGCCTGGCTTGGAGAATTTTTAGCATTACCTTACTAGCATGTGAGATGAGTGCAATTGTGCAGTAGTTTGAGCATTCTTTGGCATTGCCTTTCTTTGGGATTGGAATGAAAACTGACCTTTTCCAGTCCTGTGGCCACTGCTGAGTTTTCCATATTTGCTGGTATATTGAGTGCAGCACTTTCACAGCATCATCTTTCAGGATTTGAAATAGCTCAACTGGAATTCCATCACCTCCACTAGCTTTGTTCATAGTGATGCTTTCTAAGGCCAACTTGACTTCACATTCCAGGATGTCTGGCTCTAGGTGAGTGATCACAC
>NW_011495047.1:9752811-9757006 GCF_000754665.1 Bison bison bison | reverse complement strand
ACTGTGGTGTTGGAGAAGACTCTTGAGAGTCCGTTGGACTGCAAGGAGATCCAACCAGTCCATTCTAAAGGAGATCAGTCCTGGGTGTTCATTGGAAGGAATGATGCTAAAGCTGAAACTCCAGTACTTTGGCCACCTCATGCGAAGAGTTGACTCATTGGAAAAGACTCTGATGCTGGGAGGGATTGGGGGCAGGAGGAGAAGGGGACGACAGAGGATGAGATGGCTGGATGGCATCACCGACTTGATGGACGTGAGTTTGAGTGAACTCCAGGAGTTGGTGATGGGCAGGGAGGCCTGGCATGCTGCAATTTATGGGGTTGAAAGAGTCAGACACGACTGAGTGACTGAACTGAACTGAAGAAACCAATCTTCAGTACCCATTTTTACTTGGGAATGTGATTACTGGCTTGATTGCTTTCTCCCCCTTTTGACTTTCATTTTTCTCCACCAGGTCACCTCTATCTCCTCCCTCCTCTTCTCTCCCCAACTCTGTGAATCTCTGTGTGTTCTGGGCTGTGGAGAACACGTAGGGAACTGATTACTGGCTGGATCTGTCTCTCTCCTTTTGATTCCTCCTTTTCTCTTGCTGGTCACCTCTGTCTCCTTCCTCCCTCTTCTTTTCTCTGAGCAACTCCGTGAACCTCTCTGAGGGGTCCAGACTGTGGAGACCACATAGGGAATTGATTACTGGCTAGCTTGCTCTCTCCCCTTTTGATTCCCTCTCTTCTCCTCCTGGTCACCTCTATCTCCCTCCTCCCTCTTCTCTTCTCCATGTAACCCTCAGATGTCCCTCACTGTGGAGAAGCTTTTCATCATTAACCTAGATGTTTTATCATTGATGCTGTATAGATGGAGAAGTCTTGAGGCTACTGTCAGAATAAGACTGAAAACCAGAGTCTTAAGTCCAAAACCTGAGAACACCAAAGAACTCCTGACTCCAGGGAACACTAATCAATAAAAACTCATCCAAAAGCCTCCATACCTACACTGAAACCAAGCAACCCAAGAGCCAACAAGTTCCAGAGCAAGACATACCATGCAAATTCTCCAGCAATGCAGGAACATAGCCCAGAGCTTCAATATACAGGCTGCCCAAAGTCACACCAAACCCACAGACATCTCAAAACTCACTACTGGACACTTTATTGCACTCCAGAGAGAAGAAATCCAGCTCCACCCACCAGAACACCAATGCAAGCTTCCCTAACCAGGAAACCTTGACAACCCACCCGTCCAACCCCACCCACAGTGAGGAACCTCCACAATAAAAAGGAACCACAAACTGCCAGAATACAGAAAGGCCACCCCAAACACAGCAATTTAAACAAGATGAAAAGGCAGAGAAATACTCAGCAAGTAAAGGAACATGATAAATGCCCACCAAACCAAACAAAAGAGGAGATAGGGAGTCTAACTGAAAAAGAAGTCAGAATAATGATAATAAAAATGATCCAAAAATCTTGAAAACAAAATGGAGTTACAGATAAACAGCCTGGAGAAAAGGATTGAGAAAATGCAAGAAATGTTTAACAAGGACCTAGAAGAAATTTTTAAAAGTCAATCAGTAATGAATAATGCAATAAATGAGATCAAAAACAGTCTAGAGGGAACCAACAGTATAATAATGGAGGCAGAAGATAGGATAAGTGAGTTAGAAGATAGAATGATAGAAATAAATGAAGCAGCAAGGAAAAAAGAATAAATAAAAAAAATGAAGACAACCTCAGAGACCTCTGGGACAATGTTAAATGCCCCAACATTCGAATCATAGGAGTCCCAGAAGAAGAAGAAGACAAAAAGAAAGGCCATGAGAAAATACTTGAGATAATAGATGAAAACTTCCCTAAAATGGGGAAGGAAATAGTCACCCAAGTCCAAGAAACCCAGAGAGTTCCAAACAGGATAAACCCAAGGTGAAACACCCCAAGATACATAGTAATCAAATTAACAAAGATCAAACACAAAGAACAAATATTAAAAGTAGCAAGGTAAAAACAACAAATAACACACAAGAGGATTCCCATAAGGATAACAGCTGATCTTTCAATAGAAACTCTTCAGGCCAGAAGGTAATGGCAGGACATACTTAGTGATGGAAGAGAAAAACCTACAACCCAGATTACTGTACCCAGCAAGGATCTCATTCAAATATGAAGGAGAAATCAAAAGCTTTACAGACAAGCAAAAGCTCAGAGAATTCAGCACCACCAAACCAGCTCTTCAACAAATGCTAAAGGATCTTCTCTAGACAGGAAACACAGAAAGAGTGTATAAACTCAAACCCAAAACAACAAAGTAGATGGCAACAGGATCATACTTATCAATAATTACCTTAAATGTAAACGGGTTGAATGCCCCAACCAAAAGACAAAGACTGGCTGAATGGATACAAAAACAAGACCCCTATATACATTGTCTACAAGAGACCCACCTCAAAACAAGGGACACACACAGACTGAAAGTGAAGGGCTGGAAAAAGATATTCCATGCAAATAGAGACCAAAAGAAAGCAGGAATAGCAATACTCATATCAGATAAAATAGACTTTAAAATAAAGGCTGTGAAAAGAGACAAAGAAGGACACTACATAATGATCAAAGGATCAATCCAAGAAGAAGATATAACAATTATAAATATATATACACCCAACATAGGAGCACTGCAGTATATAAGGCAAATGCTAACAAGTATGAAAGGGGAAATTAACAATAACACAATAATAGTGGGAGACTTTAATACCCCACTCACACCTATGCATAGATCAACTAAACAGAAAATTAACAAGGAAACACAAACTTTAAATGATACAATGGAGCAGTTAGACCTAATTAATATCTATAGGACATTCACCCCAAAACAATGAATTTCACCTTTTTCTCAGGTGGAAATGGAACCTTCTCGAGGATGGATCACATCCTGGGCCATAAATCTAGCCTTGGTAAATTCAAAAAAAGTGAAATCATTCCAAGCATTTTTTCTGACCACAATGCAGTAAGATTAGATATCAATTACAGGAGAAAAACTATTAAAAATTCCAACATATGGAGGCTGAACAACACACTTCTAAGTAACCAACAAATTACAGAAGAAATCAAAAAAGAAATCAAAATATGCATAGAAACGAATGAAAATGAAAACACAGCAACCCCAAACTTATGGGACACTGTAAAAGCAGTGCTAAGGGGAAGGTTCATAACAGCACAGGCTTACCTCAAGAAACAATAAAAAAGTCAAATAAATAACCTAACTCTACACTTCAAGCAACTAGAAAAGGAAGAAATGAAGAACCCCAGGGTTAGTAGAAGGAAAGAAATCTTTAAAATTAGGGCAGAAATAAATGCAAAATAAACAGAAGAGACCATAGCAAAAATCAACAAAGCTAAAAGCTGGCTCTTTGAGAAGATAAATAAAATTGACAAACCATTAGCCAGACTCATCAAGAAACAAATGGAGAAGAATCAAATCAACAAAATTAGAAATGAAAATGGAGAAATCACAACAGACAACACAGAAATACAAAGGATCATAAGAGACTATTATCAGCAACTGTATGCCAATAAAATGGACAACTTGGAAGAAATGGACAAATTCTTAGAAAAGTATAACTTTCCAAAACTGAACCAGGAATAAACAGAAAATCTTAACAGACCCATCACAAGCATGGAAATTGAAACTATAATCAGAAATCTTCCAGCAAACAAAAATGCAGGACAAGACAGCTTCACAGCTGAATTCTACCAAAAATTTAGAGAAGAGCTAACACCCATCCTACTCAAACTCTTCCAGAAAATTGCAGAGGAAGGTAAACTTCCAAACTCATTCTATGAGGCTACCATCACCCTAATACCAAAACCAGACAAAGATGCCACAAAAAAAGAAAACTACAGGCCAATATCACTGATGAACATAGATGCAAAAATCCTTAATAAAATTCTAGCAAACAGAATCCAACAACATATTAAAAAGATCATACATCATGACCAAGTGGGCTTTATCCCAGGGATGCAAGGATTCTTCAATACCTGCAAATCAATCAATGTAATACACCACATTAACAAATTGAAAGATAAAAACCATATGACTATCTCAATAGATGCAGAGAAAGCCTTTGACAAAATTCAACATCCATTTATGATGAAAAAAAAAAAAAACCCTCCAGAAAGCAAGAATAGAAGGAACATACCTCAACACA
>NW_011495047.1:9738040-9752526 GCF_000754665.1 Bison bison bison | reverse complement strand
AAGAAGAAGTAAAACTCTCACTGTTGCAGATGACATGATCCTCTACATAGAAAACCCTAAAGATTCCACCAGAAAATTACTAGAGCTAATCAATGAATATAGTAAAGTTGCAGGATATAAAATTAGCACACAGAAATCCCTTGCATTCCTATACACTAACAATGAGAAAACAGAAAGAGAAATTAAGGAAACAATTCCATTCATCATTGCAACAAAAAGAATAAAATACTTAGGAATATATCTACCTAAAGAAACAAAAGACCTATATACAGAAAACTATAAAACACTGGTGAAAGAAATCAAAGAGGACACAAATAGATGGAGAAATATACCATGTTCATGAATTGGAAGAATCAATATAGTGAAAATGAGTATACTACCCAAAGCAATCTATAGATTCAATGCAATCCCCATCAAGCTGCTGCTGCTGCTAAGTCACTTCAGTCATGTCCGACTCTGTGCGACCCCATAGAGGGCAGCCCACCAGGCTCCCCTGTCCCTGGGATTCTCCAGGCAAGACTACTGGAGTGGGTTGCCATTTCCTTCTCCAATGCATGAAAGTGAAAAGTGAAAGTGAAGTCGCTCAGTCGTGTCCGACTGTCAGCAACCCCATGGACTGCAGCCCACCAGGCTCCTCCATCCATGGGATTTTCCAGGCAAGAGTACTGGAGTGGGGTGCCATTGCCTTCTCTGCCCCCATCAAGCTACCAATGGTATTTTTCACAGAACTAGAATAAATAATTTCAAATTTGTATGGAAATACAAAAAACCTTCAATAGCCAAAGCAATCTTGAGAAAGAAAAATGGAACTGGAGGAGTCAACCTGCCTGACTTCAGGCTATACTACAAAGCTACAGTCATCAAGACAGTATGGTACTGGCACAAAGACAGAAATATAGATCAATGGAACAAAATAGAAAGCCCAGAGATAAATCCACACATCTATGGACACCTTATCTTTGACAAAGGAGGCAAGAATATACAATGGAGAAAAGACAATCTCTTTAACAAGTGGTTCGGGAAAACTGGTCAACCACTTGTAAACGAATGAAACTAGAATACTTTCTAACACCATACACAAAAATAAATTCAAAATGGATTAAAGATCTAAACATAAGACCAGAAACTAAAACTCCTAGAGTAAAACATAGGCAAAACACTCTCTGACATAAATCACAGCAGGATCCTCTATGACCCACCTCCCAGAGTAATAAAAATAAAAGCAAAAATAAACAAATGGGACCTAATTAAACTTAAAAGCTTTTGCACAATGAAGGAAAATATAAGCAAGGTGAAAAGACAGCCTTCAGAATAGGAGAAAATAATAGCAAATGAAGCAACTGGCAAAGAATTAATCTCTAAAATATACAATCAACTCCTGCAGCTCAATTCCAGAAAAATAAATGACCCAATCAAAAAATAGGCCAAATAACTAAACAGACATTTCTTTAAAGAAGACATACAGATGTCTAACAAACACATAAAAAGATGCTCAACATCACTTATTATCAGAGAACTGCAAATCAAAACCACAATGAGGTACCATCTCACACCAGTCAGAATGGCTGCTATCCAAAAGTCTACAAACAATAAATGCTGGAGAGGGTGTGGAGAAAAGGGAACCCTCTTACACTGTTGGTGGGAATGCAAACTAGTACAGCCACTATGGAGAACAGTGTGGAGATTCCTTTAAAAACTAGCAATAGAAGTGCCATATGACCCAGAAATCCCACTGCTGGGCATACACACCAAAGAAACCAGAACTGAGAGGCACGTGTACCTCAGTGTTCATTGCAGCACTGTTTATAATAGCCAGGACATGGAAGCAACTTAGATGTCCATCATCAGACCAATGGATAAGAAAGCTGTGGTACATATACATAATGGAATATTACTCAGCCATTAAAAAGAATATATTTGAATCAGTTCTAATGAGTTGGATGAAACTGGAGCCTATTATACAGAGTGAAATAAGCCAGAAAGAAAAACACCAATACAGTATACTAACGCATATATAAGGCATTTAGAAAGATGGTAACAATAACCCTATATGCGAGACAGTAAAAGAGACACAGATGTATAGAACAGTCTTTTGTACTCTGTGGGAGAAGGCGAGGGTGGGATGATTTGAGAGAATAGCACTGAAACATGTATGTTATCGTATGTGAAACAAATCTCCAGTCCAGGTTCAATGCATGAGACAGGGTGCTTAGGGCTGGTAAATTGGGATGACCCAGAGGGATGGAATGGGGAGGGAGGTGAGGGAGGGGTTCAGGATGGGGAACACATGTACACCCATGGCTGATTCATGTCAATGTATCGCAAAAACACTACAATATTGTAATTAGCCTCCAATTAAAATAAATAAATTTAAAAAAAATTTTTTTAACAAACAAAATACATGAAGATTTCCTAGCAAACTGCTTATAGCAGGTCTCCCAAATCATCAGTGTCTTCAGACACACACTTCAACTCCATCTCTGTCCCTAGGAATAAATCAGGACCATCATGTGTGAACATCCTCACCCTCTTTCAGATTCTCTGTTACCCTCCTGTCACCACTCTCACCAACCTGGGCAGCCAGAGAAGCACCAGAGTCCGGTCAGGACCATGGCCAGCACCCGTCCTGGGCTGGGGAAGGGTGTGGTTGCCAACAGCTGTCAGGGAAACAGGCTTCTCAAACCTGGAACAACTCAAATTCTATCCAGGCATACCAGTAACCCAGCCTGGTAAATCCCCTGCCCAGCCCTGCCTGGGAAGTGAGCTTGAGAAAGCTCTTGACTGGGTCCACCAACCACAGACATTAGAGCCTATAAACATCACTGACTGATAAGCAGCCACTTAACACTTCCTTTTGTGGTCTTGTTCTGCTTTTACTTGATCTTGCCTTTCTGGGTCCACACCCCTTCCTTCCAGCCTCAAACTCACATCTGATCCCTCAGATGTGGCCTGCTCCCACCTGTCTCTTTGTATTAATATTTACATTGTCACTCCCTGCCACTTCTGACTGAAGCAATTCTCCCATTATTAAGATCTCATATTTCTGAGCTAAGGATCTCAACCTCTGTCCAGGGGCCATAGTGATGCAGGACATCAGGTCAAAGGGAAGATCTGGTCGAGAACACAGGAACTTAGAGGCAAAGACCCATGCACTGAGCCTGGTGAAGGGCATCTTAGGTGATGGGAGTCTTAATTGCTGCTTGATTGGATCAGAACTGGGCCAGATCTGGCAGGGCTGGAGGAGGATGTCTAGCCTGAATGTGGGCAGAGTGTGGGAACTGGAAGCCTGGGTGGGACAGAAACTGAAACTACAGACTAGGAGTTAAGCATACAGGGTCTGCTTCTTACAGTGAGCAGGTCCTGCTCTATTATTTACTAGTTATTGGGCAGGTTTTCTAACTCACCAGCAACTTCAGTATCTGGGTATGTAAATGTATATGATCAACTGTGAAGTGCTCAAAAAAGTAGCTGACATTATTTTCCTCCCTCTTCAATATATTTTTCTCTAAATTCTTCCTTTCTTCCTGTCTATGTCCATCCCAGATTTCCATTTCCATTTTACTTTTCCAAGATTACCTTTCCTCCCCCTCTCTCTCTTTGCCCTTGCCAATCCCCAGGAACCTGCTTTCTCACCTATGTCCTCTTTCTTCCAGTATCTTCAAGCTCTACCGGCCTCCAACCCCCAGGGCCTTTTCCTCCATGATCACATGGGCACAGTCTCAACTGTCCTGAAAGGCCCTCATTTGTCTCTGCTTCCTCTTCAATCGCTGCCCTTTTATTATCTTGTATATATATTTTATTTTTTGAAAAATTTAGAGACGGCTTTGCTGTTCATGCTTTTCAACTGCTTCTTTGAGTCTGACCCCTACAAGTCACAGCGGCCTTGTCCCAGTCTTCCCCTTCTTGGCTTTTCTGCTGCCTTTGACATCCTTGACCACTGGGCCTGTCATTCTTCCCTCCTGCCCCCTCCACCAACCCATGTTCTTTCTTTTCAGACCTGCTCTGTTCCTAGGAGACTGACCCCTCTGGACTGCATCACCCAGGATCCCAGCCCACCAGCCTACTCCTGGCTTAAGTCAAAGGAAGATATTGGCAGGAGTTTGGAGGTCAAGAGAAGAAATAGGTTAGGGTCTTTACTTTCCCCTATTCCCTCCATGTGTTCTATGGTTTGAAATGGTCTGCTTTCCTCTGTAGCGACAGCTCCCATTGGTGGTCCCTCTTCTGTGGCTCTGGTGCTCACTCAGTTCCAATAACACAATTTTCTCTCCCTGCTCTTTCAAGTCTGGGGGTGTTAACAGCTCCCTGTCTTTCAGTGCGTCATGACCCCTTCCCTTATCCTTGACCACTCCTCTGTAAAGAACATTGTTAAAATGGTTGATGTTGTTTTTGTGGCTTAGTCACTAAGCTGTGTCTGACTCTTTTGTGACCCCTTGGACTGTGGCCCACCAGGCTCCTCTGTCAATGGGATTTTCCAGGCAAGGATACTGGAGTGGGTTGCCATTTCCTTCTCCAGGGGATCTTCCTAATCCAGGAATCGAACCCACATCTCCTGCATTGTAGGTGGATTCTTTACTGCTGAGCCACTGGAGAAGCCCCAGAATGATTGATAATTCAACCATTTTGTGTAAAAGCCATCTGTTCCTGGCAGGGAACTTCGCCTACAAATGCCCTCTCCTTCTTGATGTTCCTGTCCTTCTTATAGAAGGGAACAGGAGAGCCTGGAGCATTCTTCTCAGGGGCACACTCATTTATTCCACAAATATTTTCCAAGCACCTACCATGTGCCAGGGCTTCCCTGGTAGTTCAGTCAGTAAAGAATCTGCCTGCAGTGCAGAAGACCTGGGATTGACCCCTGGGTTGGGAAGATCCCCTGAAGAAGGAAATGGTAACCCACTCCAGTATTCCTGCCTGGAGAATCCTGTGGACAGACGTGCCTGGCGAGCTACAGTTCATGGGGTCGCAAGAATCAGACACAATTTAGTGACTAAACATTACCACCATGTGCCAAGCACCAGGCCAGGTGCTAGCGAGGTGCAGTAAACAAGAGGCAGTGCCTCTTCGTTGCTCGGTGTGGAAGTGGTGTTGATGCTGTAAATCTGTAGATGCCAAATTCTAGACTGTGAACACCTGGGTTTGGGGAGTGAAAGGAGGCCTTCAAATGAGTCATCTGAGAAAGTCTGAGGCATATCTGGCCATCTCATTCAGAAAGGCAACTTTGGACTTCTGGTCTAAGATCGAGATCCTGAGAAGTCAGGATGCCTGTCAAGGTAGAAATAAGACCAGGCTTTGACCACAGATCTCTGCCAACTGAAGAGTGGCCTTGTCTTAGATGCACAAAGCCTTAAAAATAAAAGAGAATTATTAGAGAATTGCAGCCTTCCTGAAAAGAAAGGACAGTTCCCCCACAGAGGGGCTGATTCCCACCTCTAGCACCAACCGGACTCCACATGGTGGCACTGTTTCCCTGTAATGTTTTGGCCTGAGCTAGGTCACAAGGCCTTCCCTCCACCCCCAGAGCACACTGGGCAATCAGGGATCAACAAGGAAATAAATATTGACACCAGTGTGCATGTGGAACAGCCCTTTCTAACATTATCCAGCCATGAGATGCTTTTAAATCTACTCTCAATTTTGAGACATCTGCCAGAACCCCGGAGTTAAAGTAGAAAGAGTAGAGCTAGATTAGATTAGATTAGAAAGGGGCTGGATTAGCATAGAAACCAAAACTAG
Organism: Bison bison bison; assembly: GCF_000754665.1. NCBI lineage: Eukaryota > Metazoa > Chordata > Mammalia > Artiodactyla > Bovidae > Bison > Bison bison. The sequence continues at coordinate 9,746,796 of NW_011495047.1, read as the reverse complement.
TCCTAAAGACAGATTAGTTGCTACAAAATTTGCTTGTTTCCAAAAAATTTTTTTTAGAATTTAAAAAAATCTCAATTTAGAAAAAATAGATAATTTGTAAAGACCTAGTATTGAAATTGTAAGAATCGAGATTTAACCATGTTTACTAAGTAGACGACATACAACAAATGATATCAACATTTATTTGGAATACTTCTTGTGCAGTTGAAACATCATAACTTCAAACTGCATGCAATTTTCCCCAGTATCAGCTGCCACATTTAGGTGGGGCCCAGCTTTAAAGGGAAGTTGTGCCTATTAACATGAATAGCTATATAAAATGTAGTTAGCATTTGTAAAATCTTTTAAAAGCTACGTTCAAATAATTTTTATGGGGAAAAATATATAAAAGTTTTCTCTAAAAAGGTAAAAGGGGTCCATAATCCCACCACTTAAATCACACTAATATTTATTGAGTGCTTACCATGTGTTAGGCATTGGTCTGAACAATTTATATGTTGCATCATTACCCATCAAGTTGATAATATTATTGTTCCAGATAACTGAGATCCAGAGAAATTAAACAACCTGCATAGGCTCACACAGCTCATATAAGATAGAAGTTAGATTTAGATCAACATAATCTGACCTCCCCGGTAGCTCAGATGGTAAAGAATCCGCCTGCAATGCAGGAGACCTGGGTTCAATTCCTGGGTCGGAAAGATCAGCTGGAGAAGCAAATGGTTACCCCTTCCAGTATTCTTGCCTAGAGAATACCATGGACAGAAGAGCCTGGTGTGCTACAGTCCATAGGGCAGCAAAGAGTTGGACCCAACTGAGCGACAGACACAATACAATCTGTGTTCAGAGTCAATCCTCTTCATTATATTGAGTGGAGTTTTCCTCCCCTCCTCTAACCCCATTCTCCAGGAAGAACTATAGTACTATTTTGGTGTATGCTCACCTCATCTTTTTTCTATGGTCATTCACAGAGACAGAAGTGCCCCCCTCCCAGGGAATGACTCATAACTCTGGAAAATCCAGGCCGTGTGGGCAGAAGGGGGATATCCTGCCACATTCTGGGGAAGATTACTCAGAACTGCAGATTCATCACTTCTCAGGGTCATCGAATCCCACTGACAACCAGAGCAGAGGCCCCTGGGCAAAATCCCATTGAGTCACGCAGCCTCTTCTGTCATCTCACCTCCTCCTGCTCAGTAGCTCATTTGAGAATGTTTTTGTTATGACCTTGCTTGCCCTCAGTCACAAGGAGATGTCCGCCTTGCCCACAGGACCTGAGAGTTAGGCTGTGACACGGCCGGAAATGGAATGGAGAGTTGGAGAGGAGAAGGGAGGGTGGTCTGAGGTCTGGTGGGCAGGTATGTGAGGATAAGGCCTTCCTCCAGGAGGAAGGTGGGGTGATTGCCTGTCACTTGTGCCTCCTCCACCGTCATCAGCCACCTGAGAACCATCAGGCGGGGTAGAGGAGAAATCAGGCCACACGTGGTAGTCGCCACAGAGTGTTAGTCCCCTAGACCCTTGCAGCTTGGAATGGCCCCCTGCCTGTACTTATAGAGAAAAGCTGGAGTGGGGAGAAGGAAAAAGAAGGAGCTCTGGTCATGTCCCTGGCACTGAGCCCTTTAAGTCCCTGATCTCATTTTATCCCCACAACAACCCTGTAAAATGGTGGTTCCCAACTGGGGTGGTTGTGTCCACCAAGGCAAATTTGGTGATTCCTGGAGACATTTTTGGTTGTCACGACTGTGCAGTCTGGAGGGTATTTGTGCTATTGTTATCTAACAGGTAGAGGCCAAGGATGCTGCTAAATATCCTACAACCTACAGTCCAGCCCCTCAAAACAAGGAAATGTTCAGAATAATATCCAAATCTCAGTAGTGCAAAGGGTAAGAAACCTGGATATTAGGTGGGAATGTTATTGGTCCCATTTTGCAGATGAAAAAACTGAGGTACAAAGAGGTGAAATGACCAGAAGCAAACCATCTGACTCCATTTCATCCCCTGAGAGCCAGGTATCCAGGGGAACATGGTAGTTGGCGTCAACAGTGGGTGGGAGCAAATGAAGGGCTGCGAGGACCGGGGTGAGGCGACAGTAGCTGTCAGTGACAGGGTGGGAGGTGCCAGTGGTCCTCCTGGTGCTCCTGATGGTGGATGGTGCTGAAACTGGAAGGGTGACTGAGAGGGGAACATCCCTATCTAGCTGCCCCACACTCTAGGACTCCCCACTTCTGGCCCCCAGTCCTGGGCAAGAGGAGCACACACATATGGTCCTGCAGACACATGGAGGTGTTATGCTTCCCTCCTTCCCCCCAACCTGTGTTGTCACCCCTGGATAAATTCCTGCTCATCCAACAGACCCAGGTCGTGTCACCTCCTCTGGGGAGTCCTCCAGAGAGTCTATACCTCTGGCTTTCTCCAACAACCTGGTCCTCCCTTCACTGGACCTCCACCCAACATGCTTCTATGATGTCTACATGTATGACACGTAACATCATACAGACATGTAAATAATCCTTTATTTACATGTTTGACTTCCTGGTTGGGCTATGGGCTTCTCCAGCTAAGGATGGGGTCTCAAAGTTTTTGATTTCCCTCCCAGAGCTTAGCCCCATGCCCTCCATGGATAAAAGTGAGTCAAGGCTTAGACAGTAAATGAGCCAGCAGCTGATCTGGGTCCTCAGGCTTCCAAATGGCTGGACAGGCTCACACAGGGTGGGAGTCTTGGAAGTTACCTTTCAAGCCCTGACCAACCTAAAGAACACAGGGGATGCTTTGCAACTCTGAAATTTTTAGGAGAAGTGTTTGAGGGCCTCTGGCTAGGGATGACCCTAGACTTCCCACTCTGACACATAAGGTTTCTTACTATTAGGGGCAATTTCAGGCTCTCTGAGCTCTTGGCTGCTCATCCCCACCCCCTAGGGCCTCATGCCTGCCTCATGCCTGACTGTCTCCTTTCTATCCACATTTCGTGACCCCCACCCGGTTACCTGTGACCTATCTTGAGCAGAGCCCTTTAGGAGAAGTTGGGGATCAGGGATGCCTGGTAATGGACCAAGAAGTCAGTCTTGTTCAAGCCTGAGGAAGCTCTGCGAACATCACATGTCGATGGAGGAGTCCTGTGGGTAGCAACATAAATGTTCGAAAAAATGTATGTGATGGGGAAAGCAGAGCCCACCAAAAGCCAGCAGGTCTGCGGTCTGGGGCTGGTTCTAGCCCTGACGAGCCAGAGACCTTGAGGAAGGGGCCCCAGTTTTCATCTGTGAAAGGGTGGCCAGAAGTGATTTTTAGACTCCTTTCTGGCTCTAACATCTTGTGATTCAGGAAGTCTGAGAGGCACACAAAAGGAGGAAAGGAACATGCCTGGGACACACCAGACAGATGGTTCTGCGACCAGAGCTCCTGGAAGACTCGTGACTTCCACACCAATAGAATCCCGAGTCCTTTGTCCTGAGATCAGCAAAGTCACGATGAAGGAGCCCAAACTGAGGTCAGCCTGACTGGAAGATCGAGGCTCCCGGGGATTATCTAGAGCCTGGGCCAGTGACTAACACAGTACAACCGTGTGCAGAGATCAAATTGTCCTCATCCGTTGGATCATGGAAAAAGCAAGGGAATTCCAGAAAAACATCTACTTCTGCTTCACTGACCACACTCAAGCCTTTGACTGTGTGGATCACAGTAAATTGTGGAAAATTATTTAAGAGTTGGAAATACCAGACCACCTTATCTGCCTCCTAAGAAATCTATATGCAGATCAAGAAGCAACAGTTAGAACCAGACATGGAACAATGGACTGGTTCAAAATTGGGAAAGGAGTATGTCAAAGCTCTGTATTGTCACCCTGGTTTATTTAACTTTTATGCAGAGTACATCATGTGAAATGCCAGACTGGATGAAGCATAAGCTGGAGTCAAGATTGCCAGGAGAAATATCAATAACACCAGATATGCAGATGACACCACCCTCATGCCAGAAACTGAAGAGGAACAAAAGAGTCTCTTGATGAAGGTCAAAGAGGAGTGAAAAGCTGACTCAAAACTCAACATTCAAAAAATGCACTTCATGGCATCTGGTCCCATCGCTTCAAGGCAAATAGGTGGGGATACAATGGAAATGTGAGACAGTTTATTTTCTTGGGCTCCAAAATCACTGCAAACAGTGACTGCAGTCGTGAAATTAAAAGATGCTTGCTCCTTAGAAGAAAAGCTATGACCAACCTAGACAGTATATTAAAAAGCAAAGACATCACTTTGCCAACAAAGGTCCATCTAGTCAAAGCTATGGTTTTTCCAGTAAGATGTGAGAGTTGGACCATAAACAAGGCTGAACACTGATGCTCAGTGCTCAGAACTGATGCTTTTGAAATGTGATGCTGGAGAAGACTCTTCAGAGTCCATTGGACTACAAGGAGATCAAACCAGTCAATCCTAAAGGAAATCAACCCTGAATATTCATTGTAACGACTGATGTTGAGGCAGAAGGACTGATGTTGTAGCTGAAGCTCCAATACTTTGGCCATCTGATGCGAAGAGTTGACTCTTTGGCAAAGACCCTGAAGCTGGGAAAGACTGAGGGCAAAAGGAGAAGGGGGCGATAGAGAATGAGATGGTTGGATGGCATCATCAGCTCCATGGATGTGAGTCTGAGCAAACTCTGGGAGATAGTGAAGGACAGGGAAGTCTGACCTGCTGAAGTCCATGGGACCACAGAGTGGGACACGACTGAGCAGCTGAACAACCACCACAATAAAATGCGGATGCTTCCCTGCATGGGTTTTCAACTTTAAGCCTTGCTGGGGTGGGTATCAGCATCTCACAGAGACTGTCTCATCCTGCGGTTTATGCGGCAACTCTGGCTTCTGTTCCCGGCAGCCTGAGAATAAACCCTCCAGTCAGGAAGCTCCCCAGCCACCGATGCAGGGCTGTGAGATGAGGGCCTCCCCCTACAGGAGCCACCCTCTTCGTGCTTACACAGAATGAGCCCCAGAGCTGCCCCCCGCCGCAGCGCCACTGTCCCCTGCCCCTCCTCCTCACAGCCTCCTCCAAGTCCGTCTCCCTCTCCTCCTGTCCTGTTCCCTCTGCCCTCACTCCTTGCCCCTCACCTGAGCCCAGAGCACCAGCAGGACAGGCGCAGCCGGTATCTGTCTTCCCAGGCCATGGGCCCTCTTCCTGACTTCAGGCGAGGGGAAGGAAGTGAGACAGCACCAAGCCCCTGAGAGGAGAGAGCCAGAGTCCGGGGGATTCAGCTCAGCCACCAAAGCCGGCCTGGGAAGTGGCAGCCTGGAGAGGAAGGGGAGGCCTCAGCCTATAGGCAGGACCCTCAGCTGCAGGTGCTACATCTGAGCCTTGCTTGAGGCTCCGGGGAACTCTGACTCTCTCTGCCCAGCCTTTTCCCCATCAGCCTGTCTCCCTGCCTTTCCATATGGGATCAGTTCAGTTCAGTTCAATTCAGTCGCTCAGTCATGGCCAACTCTTTGCGACCCCATGAATTGCAGCACACCAGGCCTCCCTGTCCATCACCAACTCTCAGACTTCACCCAGACTCACGTCCATCGAGTCAGTGATGCCATCGAGCCATCTCATCCTCTGTCGTCCCTTTCTCCTCCTGCTCCAAATCCCTCCCAGCATCAGAGTCTTTTCCAATGAGTCAACTCTTCGCATAAGGTGGACAAAGTACTGGAGTTTCAGCTTTAGCATCATTCCTTCCAAAGAAATCCCAGGGCTGATCTCCTTCAGAATGGACTGGTTGGATCTCCTTGCAGTCTAAGGGACTCTCAAGAGTCTTCTCCAACACCACAGTTCAAAAGCATCAGTTCTTTGGCACTCAGCCTTCTTCACAGTCCAACTCTCACATCCATGCATGACCACAGGAAAAACCATAGTCTTGACTAGACGGACCTTTGTTGGCAATGTCTCTGCTTTTGAATATGCTATCTAGGTTGGCCATAACTTTCCTTCCAAGGAGTAAGCGTCTTTTAATTTCATGGCTGCAGTCACCATCTGCAGTGATTTTGGAGCCCAAAAAAATAAAGTCTGACACTGTTTCCAGGTTTCTTTTATTTTAACCTTCTTTTTTTTTTTTTGGCTGAACCACACATCATGCAGGATCTGAGTTCCTTCCCCCTATGATGGAAGTGTAGATTCTTAACCACTGGACCACCAGGGATTACTTTTGCTTCTGGTTGAGAATGTTGTTTATAGCCTGAAAGACACATAACAGCCCATTTTGGGCTCTGAACTTTAAAGGTACAATGCTTTTCCATTCATGCAGAGATAAAAAGTTGCAGAATGGAGAATAACATTTGTCTTATTGGAAGTTTACAGGAACTACCAAAACAAAGCATTTTCACCTCCCCTCCAGCATCTGGCTGACACCAAGAAGTCTGCAGTACCCAGACTTTTAGTATAAAAAGTCTGCAATACCCAGACTTTTAGTATAAAACAAGCCTGAATTCTGACTCGGGTAAGACATTTCTTTGAGCCCGTTCTGCTGGCTTTCCAAATGAAGTTGCTCTTCCATGTCCCATTTATTTTCCTGTCGTGCGGCAAGCAGTACAAACTTGGACTTGTTAACAAATTAAGAACCTATTTTTCCTCCTCCTTTCTCCCTTCTCGATCCGACCTCTTCCTCCCAAGCCTCAACTTTCTCCTCTCCACTGAAAAAAAGCAAGGGGCCGAAGGTGAGTGAGAGAGTTCGGCAACACTTCTGAGGTCCCCAGAGGTCAGAGACTTCCCATCCAGGCTTGCTTGGGGATTGGCACATTCCATGGGGACTGAAGAAGGGGGTAGGGGGAGATGGAGAGTCATTTCCAGGAATGGAGGTGCAGGGAGGGTCCCTGGCAAGGGTAGGAGAGAGCAAAGTTGAGGGTGTGAACACCAGAGGGGACGGGTGGGGAGAGGGAGATGGGTGCAAAAGAATGGGGAGGGAGAGAGAAGGGGAAAGGATCTCCGCCCCACAGGTCCTGCCTGTACCCCAGCCCCCAGCTGGCCATTGTCAGTCCATAGTGGTTGTTGAAAGGCCACACTAATCAAACACATTAAAAAAATAATGGTCAGTAGATGAGCTACAGAAAAACAATTGTCACAGGCTGTTCATGGTTAATAAACAACAAAGAAGAGAGAAGTCCGTAAACAAGCCGCAGAGCAGATGGGGCTTATGGGGAGCAGCAACTGGCAGGGAGGTTTATATGCTCCGGGACGAGGCTGGGGAAGCAAAAGGTGGGAAACAGAATGGGCAGACGTCAGACCTCCCTGGGCCACTTGAGGAGCAGTTCTGGAGACAGGCCACCCTTCAGGATCGCCAAGAAGGCAGGGGTTGCCAGGGCTTCAGACTCCCTGTGTCAGTGGATGGAGGGGAACGGGTTGCCCTGAGAGGGGTCTGCTCCAGACAGACTCGAGGCCACCTTCTGCCCTCACAACTCCCAGCCCCGGGGCAGGAAGCCCCGTAGCCTGAAGAAGGAGCCCGGCCACACAGCACAGCTGTGTCCAGGCTGATGCAGAGTGAGAAGCCCATTTGCAGCCACGGGGGACTGTGAACCCCAGGCTCGCCTGCTGGCCCCGCAGCAAGAACACGTGTGTCCCCTGGGCTCAGATCAGGGCTCACAGAGTGAACATCCCGTGGGTGCTGGGCTTTCTTTATTTGCTCCTTCCCTTAGCCATGACAGGAAACCCTTCACAGGTGTGTCCTGTCGCCTCACCCACTGCTCAGAAAGTCCCTCATCTCGTCCACCAAAGGCAGCAGTAGCCCTGGCCTGCCTGATACCTGCCCTGCCCTGCCCTGGCCCGCCCTGGATCTGCTGAGGATGTGGGTCTTCCTGGAGCTCCAGGGAGAAGGGCCAACAGGTAGCAGGAAGTGAGAGGCCAGGGTTTCAAGGAAAATGTCCTGGAGGCCTAGAGGTCCAAAAAGACCACCCAGGCCCCTAAGGGCTGGGGAGCTGGGGACATGGTCTGCACCTCCCCAGCGCTGTGTGTCTGTCCTTAGCTCGAGTCCATGTGAGAGCTGGCTCCAGGGGTGGGCAGCTCAGGCAGGTCCACCTGGTTCCAGGAGCCCCTCATCCTGGGCAAACAGGGATGGTTGGTCCCCCTAACAACTCCCCTATATAACATCAGGGCACAGAGGCCTCTGCCTGCGCCCAGCCCCACCTCCTGGGACCAGACCATGTGGCCCTCTTCCCTCTCTACCCCTTTGCAGTCGAGGACAAAACAGAGACTTAGGGTCCGACGGTCTTAAAGGTAGAATGTGACAAGCATCAGACCTGGAAAAGAACTGGAGGACCAAGCATTAGTCTTTCTGTCAGTTGTGTGAGGTTCATGTGTTATTCCGTTTTATCCTGAATACAGTCTTGAGAGGTAGGAATTAGTGTCCCCTTTCACAAGACAGGAAACGTGAGGCCCGATAGGGTCAGTGACTTGCCCAGGGTCCCATGTGACAGGTGCACCCCTGGGTCCCGGTCCTGAGCCCCTGCAGTACTCTCCCCGACATCCTGCTCTCAACTGGGGCAGGGCCATAGGTGTGTGCTTTTCGGGGGGAAAATTAACCCCCTCTTGGTTATACACCAGGTGTGGGCCACACCCTCCTGATAAGGAGGCTGGTTATCAGTGCGCACACGTGTGTGTCCCGCACCAGGCCTGTCAGTTCCTCAGTCTGAGTCTCCCCTCTAGTGTCTTCTCCTGGACACAGGGCAGAGGGGCTGCCTCCCTACTGTCCCCCCCGCTGGGATTGCCCCCTGCCCCTTCCTCTCTTCCCGTCTCCACCCTAGA